>NC_052159.1:3015956-3046875 GCF_902713615.1 Scyliorhinus canicula
TTGTTATGGCTGTTACAAACTGTTTGAAATGTGGTTGTTGTGAGAGTAAAAGATGGGCAAAAGGAGGCAGATGTAAAATGGGGCATTCAGCCCCTTGAGCTTGCTCTCCCAGTCAATAAGATCACAGCTGACCTGAGGTGGTCACAACCCCACTTTCCTGTCTGTCGCCCAGAGCCTCGTCCAATAAAAATCTGTCTAACTCGGCTTTAAACAGATCCAATGTACCCCCTCCCTCTCCCCCCCCCCCCCCAGCTACCTGGGGGCGGGGAGAATTCCACCCCCCCTCCCCCACCCGCTACCTGTGGGGAGAATTCCACCCCCCCTTCTCCCCCCCCTTCTACCTGGGGGGAGAATTCTACCCACCCACCCCCCCAGCTACCTGGGGGCGGGAAGAATTCCACCCCCCCCCCCCCCCCCCCCTCCCTCAGCTACCTGGGGGCGGGGAGAATTCCACACCCCCCTTCCCCCTCCGCTACCTGGGGGGAGAATGCCACCCCTCCCCACCTCCCCACTATCTGGGGAGGGGGGAGAATGCCAGAGACGGATAGGAGTACAGTGGGTTAATCACATGCTTGCTTAATGAGCAATGCAGACAATGCTGTATCCCTGACTGATGCACCATCAATGCCTCAAACGACACGATGAAGGTCCGAACTGTGGCTTTAATCAGCTCGATGTTAGCCCGGTGGTCGACTACAGTGTAAGGCCGACCACCGGGAACTCTGGGTACTTATACCCCGCCTCGGAGGCGGGGTCTACTAGCCTCTCGACCAATTGGTGAGCAGTCACATGACAAGTCCCAGCCAATCAGCCGAGAGGCACATGACCAGCCAGAGCGTGCTCTGCACCAATGGCAGTGCTCCCATTCATACCACCACACTGACATCGACAGACATGCGCGAGACTCTCTCTCTCCAGACCTCCTTTATATATAATGTTAATAAACCAGTTCAAATAACAGATACCAGGTGCCACGGCAACAGGACACCGGGCCATGGTGGCAGCAATGGTGGCACCAACCCAGCCAGAAGCTGGTGCCACCGACATCATCACAACAAATGAGTGGAGAGAGAAAGAGAGACGTAATCAGCAAGTGCTCCAGGAGGGGGGGGGGGGGGGGGGGTAACAGTGCCCGTCCCGGTGGGCAACCACTGCTCAGCCAGCCACCCTCCCCCCCGATACCAGGCAGCCACCCTTCCCCCGATACCAGGCAGCCACCCTCCCCCCGATACCAGGCAGCCACCCTTCCCCCCGATACCAGGCAGCCACCCTTCCCCCGATACCAGGCAGCCACCCTCCCCCCGATACCAGGCAGCCACCCTTCCCCCGATACCAGGCAGCCACCCTCCCCCCCGATACCAGGCAGCCACCCTCCCCCCCGATACCAGGCAGCCACCCTCCCCCCGATACCAGGCAGCCACCCTCCCCCCGATACCAGTCAGCCACCCTCCCCCCGATACCAGGCAGCCACCCTTCCCCCCGATACCAGGCAGCCACCCTCCCCCCGATACCAGTCAGCCACCCTCCCCCCCGATACCAGGCAGCCACCCTCCCCCCCGATACCAGGCAGCCACCCTCCCCCCGATACCAGTCAGCCACCCTCCCCCCCGATACCAGGCAGCCACCCTCCCCCCAATACCAGTCAGCCACCCTCCCCCCCGATACCAGGCAGCCACCCTTCCCCCGATACCAGGCAGCCACCCTTCCCCCGATACCAGGCAGCCACCCTCCCCCCGATACCAGGCAGCCACCCTCCCCCCGATACCAGTCAGCCACCCTCCCCCCCGATACCAGGCAGCCACCCTTCCCCCGATACCAGTCAGCCACCCTCCCCCCCCGATACCAGGCAGCCACCCTTCCCCCGATACCAGGCAGCCACCCTTCCCCCGATACCAGTCAGCCACCCTCCCCCCCGATACCAGGCAGCCACCCTTCCCCCGATACCAGTCAGCCACCCTTCCCCCGATACCAGGCAGCCACCCTCCCCCCGATACCAGGCAGCCACCCTCCCCCCGATACCAGTCAGCCACCCTCCCCCCCGATACCAGGCAGCCACCCTTCCCCCGATACCAGCCAGCCAGCCTTCCCCCGATACCAGTCAGCCACCCTCCCCCCGATACCAGTCAGCCACCCTCCCCCCCGATACCAGGCAGCCACCCTTCCCCCGATACCAGGCAGCCACCCTCCCCCCCGATACCAGTCAGCCACCCTCCCCCCCGATACCAGGCAGCCACCCTTCCCCCGATACCAGGCAGCCCCCCTTCCCCCGATACCAGTCAGCCACCCTCCCCCCCGATACCAGGCAGCCACCCTTCCCCCGATACCAGTCAGCCACCCTTCCCCCCGATACCAGGCAGCCACCCTTCCCCCGATACCAGGCAGCCACCCTCCCCCCGATACCAGGCAGCCCCCCTTCCCCCGATACCAGGCAGCCACCCTTCCCCCGATACCAGGCAGCCCCCCTTCCCCCGATACCAGGCAGCCACCCTCCCCCCCGATACCAGTCAGCCACCCTCCCCCCCGATACCAGGCAGCCACCCTTCCCCCGATACCAGGCAGCCACCCTCCCCCCCGATACCAGTCAGCCACCCTCCCCCCCGATACCAGTCAGCCACCCTCCCCCCCGATACCAGGCAGCCACCCTCCCCCCGATACCAGTCAGCCACCCTTCCCCCGATACCAGGCAGCCACCCTTCCCCCGATACCAGGCAGCCACCCTCCCCCTGATACCAGGCAGCCACCCTCCCCCTGATACCAGGCAGCATGGGGCCTTCACCCTAAGGAGCAGATACGCACCCAGGTCAATCTGCTCCTTGATATTGTGGGCCTGGTTGCTGCCGACACTCTCCGAGCCACAAGGTGGCAGAGTCCTTGGCAGACACCATTCTCAAAGTCTTTGATGGTTATTTTTATTTCTTTAGATCAAATGGATTAATAGGAGAGCCAGACTAGACTCAGAGAAATGAATAGGGTTGTGGAATTTGTGGTTTCGAGGCTCTTAATGACTCCATTAACGAGGTAGGCCCACAGACGGTGGCTCAACCCAGACAAACGTCCAACAAAACGGGCAAAAGGTGGGAACTCCACATTTTGAAAGGCAAACAAGCAGCGTAGATGCTGGGACCACCCAGCAGGGGGCGTGGGGGCACTGAGACCATCCAGCAGGGGGCGTGCGGCACTGGGACCACCCAGCAGGGGGCGTGGGGGCACTGAGACCATCCAGCAGGGGGCGTGGGGGCACTGGGACCACCCAGCAGGGGGCGTGGGGGCACTGAGACCACCCAGCAGGGGGCGTGGGACACTGGGACCACCCAGCAGGGGGCATGGGGGCACTGGGACCATCCAGCAGGGGGCGTGGGGGCACTGGGACCACCCAGCAGGGGGCGTGGGGGCACTGGGACCATCCAGCAGGGGGCGTGGGGGCACTGGGACCACCCAGCAGGGGGCGTGGGGGCACTGGGACCACCCAGCAGGGGGCGTGGGGGCACTGGGATCACCCAGCAGGGGGCGTGGGACACTGGGACCACCCAGCAGGGGGCGTGGGGGCACTGGGACCACCCAGCAGGGGGCGTGGGACACTGGGACCACCCAGCAGGGGGCGTGGGGGCACTGGGATCACCCAGCAGGGGGCGTGGGACACTGGGACCATCCAGCAGGGGGCGTGGGACACTGGGACCACCCAGCAGGGGGCGTGGGACACTGGGACCATCCAGCAGGGGGCGTGGGACACTGGGACCACCCAGCAGGGGGCGTGGGACAAGTTTTTCCTACAAGTGGAAACATCCTCTCCATGTCCACTCTATCCAGGCTTCGCAGTATCCTGTAAGTTTCAATAAGATCCCCCCTCATCCTTCTAAACACCAACGAGTACAGACCCAGAGTCCTCAACCGTTCCTCATACGACAAGCTCTTCATTCCAGGGATCATCCTTGTGAACCTCCTCTGGACCCTTTCCAAGGCCCAGCACATCCTTACTTAGATATCTGGGCCCAAAACTGCTCACACAACTCCTAATGGGGTCTGACCAGAGCCTTATACAGCCTCAGAAGTACATCCCTGGTCTTGTATTCTAGCCCTCTTGACATGAATGCTAACATTGCATTTACCATCTTAACTGCTGACTGAACCTGCATATGAACCTTAAGAGAGTCATGAACAAGGACTCCCAAGTCCCTTTGTGCTTCTGCTTTCCTAAGCATCTTCCCATTTAGAGAATAGTCTATCCTAGATTCCTCCTTCCAAACTGCATAACCTCACACTTTTCCCCATTGTATTTCATTTGCCACTTCTTTGCCCACTCTCCTAGCCTGTCCAAGTCCTTCTGCAGCCCCCTTGCTTCCTCAATACTACCTGTCCCTCTACAGATCTTTGTATCATCTGCAAACTTAGCAACAGTGCCTTCAGTTCCTTCTTCCAGATCATTAATGTATATTGTAAAAAGTTGTGGTCCCAGCACGATCCCTGAGGCACACCACTAGTCACCGGCTGCCATCCTGAAAAAGACCCCTTTATCCCCACTCTCTGCCTTCTGCCAGTCGTCAATCCTCTATCCATGCCAGGATCTTACCCTGAACACCATGGGCTCTTAACTTATCTAACAGTCTCCTCTGTGGCACCTTGTCAAAGGTCGTCTGGAAATCTAAATAAATCACGTCCACTGGTTCTCCTTTGTCTAACTTCCTTGTTACTTCCTCAAAGAACTCTAACAGATTTGTTAGACATGACCTCCCTTTGACAAAGCCGTGCTGACTCAGTCCTGTTTTACCATGCACTTCCAAGTACTCTGCAATATCATCTTTAATAACAGACTCTAAAGTCTTACCAATGACCGAAGTCAGGCTAACTGGCTATAATTTCCCGTCTTCTGCCTCCCTCCCTTATTAAACAGCGGTGTTACATTAGTCACCTTCCACTCCTCTGGGACCCTTCCTGCCTCCAGTGATTCCTGAAAGATCATCATCAATGGCTCCACAATCTACTCAGCTATCTCTTTTAGAACCCTGGGATGTAGTCCCTCCGGTCCAGGTAACTTGTCCACCTTCAGACTTTTCAGTTTCCCCAGAACCTTTTCCTCAATAATGGTCACTGCACTCACCTCTGCCCCCTGGTTCTCCTGGAGCTCTGGTATCTCACTGGTGTCTTCCACCATGAAGACTGATGCAAAGTAACTATTCAGTTCCTCTGCCATTTCATTGTTTCCTATTATTACTTCTCCAGCCACATTTTCCAGTGGTCCAATGTCCATTTTTGCCTCTCTCTTACCTTTCATATATTGAAAAAAATCTCTTCCCATCTTCCTTTATATTACTAGCTAGCTTGCACTCATACTTCACCTTCTCCCCCCCTTATTGCTTTTTTAGTTGTCCTCTGGTCGCTTCTAAAGACTTCCCAATCCTCTGGCTTCCCACTAATCCTCGCCACTTTGTATGCTTTTTCTTTAGCTTTTATGCTGTCCTTCACCTCCCTCATCAGCCATGGATGCCTTGTCCTCCCCTTAGCATCTTTCCTCCTCCTTGGGATGAATTTCTGTTGTGCCTCCCGAATAACCCCCAAAAACTCCTGCCATTGCTGTTCCACTGCCTTCCCTGCTCGGCTCCTTTTCCAATCAACTCTGGCCATGCTCCTCCCTCATGTCTTTGTAGTTACCCCTTATTTAATTGTAATACCGTTACATCTGATTGCAGCTTCTCCCTCTCAAACTGCAGGGTAAATTCTATCATATTGTGGTCGCTGCTCCCTAAGGGTCCCTTCACCTTAAGTTCCCTAATCAAGTCTGCCTCATTGCACATCATCAAATCCAGAATTGCCTGTTCCCTAGTCGGCTCTGTCACAAGCTGCTCCAAAAACCATCTCTTAGACATTCCAGAAATTCCTTTTCTTGGGATCCACTACCAATCTGATTTTCCCAGTCCACCTGCATATTGATGTCCCCATGATTATTGTATTCTGATCCTATATCACTCTTTGCTATCGAATTAACTCCACTCCTTACTAACAATTGCAACCCCGCCCCCTTTGCCCATCTGCCTGTCCTTTCAATAGGACACAGATCCTTGGATATTTGGATCCCAGTCCTGATCCCCGTTGCAGCCACGTCTCTGTGATGCCCACAACATCGTACCGGCCAATTTCAATGTGTGTAACGAGCTCATTGACCTTGTTCTGTATACTGCGCGCATTCAGGTACAACACCCTCAATCCTGCATTGACCACCTCCCTTTTCACACTTGTCACCTTTTGTGCTCCATTTGAGGGTGATGTTTATTTTTGTTCTCTATTTCCCCTTCAGTTATTACACCTTCTCAGCTAACACTCTGTCTCCCAAACTAGATTAAATCCTCCTGAGTAACTCTAGCAAACCTCTCAGCCGGGATATTGGGGCCCCTCCAGTTTAGATGTAACCCGTCCTTCTTGTACAGGTCCCACCTGCCCCGGAAGATCCCAATGGTACAGCAATCTGAAACCCTCCCTCCTACACCACCAGTTTAGCCACGTGTTTAGCTGCACTAACCTCCTATTTCTGGCCTCATTGGCACGTGGTACAGGGAATAATCCTGAGATTATAAACCCGAGAGGTCCTGCTTTTAGCTTCCTGCCTAACTCCCTGAACTCCTTCTGCAGGACCTCATCACTCTTCCTGTCTATGTCGTTAGTACCTGTGTGAACTACAACCTCTGGCTGTTCACCCTCCCCCTTCAGGATGTCCTGTGTTCGTTCAGCGACATCCTTCACCCTGGCACCAGGGAGGCAACACACCATCCTGGAGTCTCTTTCATGCCCACAGAAGCGCCTGATCTGTGCCCCTTACTGTAGAATCCCTGTAACTATCCCTCCCCTGCTGAGCAACAGAGCCAGTTGTGGTGCTACATTAATCCAACAGCAATCGAGCTGGGATTTGACGAGGCCCCGCTGCATTTATGGTTGGCAGCTGGTGAATTAATTGAAATGTACAAAATTATGAGAGGAAGAGATAGAGTGGGCAGGATAAAATTGTTTTGCTTGGTGGAGAATTCTAGAACCTGGGATATTGATTCAAGATTAGTGACAGAAAGTGTAGAGGGGACATGAGGAGGAACCGTTTTACACAGAGGGTAGTGAGAATTGACAGTACAGGTGGAGAGAGCAGTTAATGAGGTATGTGGCATTCTGGGATTTATTAATTGGGGGACAGAGAGAGAACAGGAGCGAGGAGGTTATACTTTTTTAAAATAAATTTAGATTACCCAATTATTTTTTTCCAATTCAGGGGCAATTTAGCGTGGCCAGTCCACCCACCCTGCGCATCTTTGGGTTGTGGGGGCGAAACCCACGCAGACACGGGGAGAAAGTGCAAACTCCACACGGACAGTGACCCAGAGCCGGGATCGAACCCGGGACCTCGGCACCTTGAGGCAGCAATGCTAACCACTGCGCCACCATGCTGCCCACGAGAGGGTTATACTGAATTTATACAAGACACTCATTAGACTTCATTTGGAATATTGGGCACAGTTCTGGGCGCCACACTATAGGATGTGAACGGATTGGAGAGAGTGTGGAAGAGGTTCACAAGAATGGTTCCAGGGATGAGAAACCTGAGGATTGATTGGAGAGGATGGGACTAAAGTGATTTGCAAAAGAAGAAAATGCGATGTGGGAAAGGCCTTCTTCACACAGCGAGTGATTGGAGCCTGGAGCACGGCCTGGGAGTGTGGGGGAGGCAGGTTCAATGGAGACTTTCAGAAGAAGAATTAAGAATAATCTTTATTGTCACAAGTAGGCTGACATTAACACTGCAACAAAGTTACTGTGAAAAGCCCCTAGTCGCCACATTCCGACGCCTGTTCTGGTCACAGAGGGAGAATTCAGAATGTACAATTCACCTAACAGCTCGTCTTTCGGGACTTGAGGGAGGAAACCCACGCAGACATGGGGAGAACGTGCAGACTCCGCACAGACAGGCTCCGGAATGTGGCGACTAGGGGATTTTCACAGTAACTTCATTGCAGTGTTAATGTCAGCCTACTTGTGACAATAAAGATTATTAGCATTTCCTCCAAGGCAAAGAATAGACTCTTCACACCTCCAAGATGCTTTCTGACTGTGGAGACTAAATCCATCGCAGCAGTGGCTGGGGAGTGGGGGGGGGGGGGGGGGGGGGGGGGGGGGAGAGTGTGGGGGGGGTGGTTAAGAGATGGATAAAAACTGTCATTGTGAAAATGAGCTGCAGAAATACAATGGAAATAGTTGAACTATAGTTTCATACTGTTGTTAAGAAGCTGATAGAAACCTTGGCAGGGAGGGGGTGGTATAATGGGTGAACCAAACAGTTACGCCCAGGATTGATACAGACGGTGATGCTTTCCTGACACCAGCAGTGATGTGCTGGACAGAAGGGTGGATGGAACACACCACACTCAGGGGAGATATACCCATCCTCTAACCTGTGTATATATGGTGTCGATGAACCAGTTCAGAGCAAATAGCAGAGTCAGGCGACAGCCTGTCTAGCGAAGATAGGTCACACAAACCAGCAAGCACGACAAGAGAACACCAGACATGGTGGCAGCACGGAGCACGAGCCACCCTCAGCTCTGTCTGAAATGGGAGATCCTTTATTCTCCTGAACTCCAACAAGCTTCGGCCCAACCCACTCAACCTTTCCCCAGAAGACAATCCCTTCCTGCCCTGACTCAGCCCAGTGAACCTTGGCAACAGCTTCCAGTGCAGTTCTGCCGCTCTTTCAATAAGATGACCAAAGCTGTACACTGTGCTCTGTTTGATTTCACCAATGCTCTGCATTGTTGCAGCAATAGTCCCCTCCTTTTATACCCACACCCCTTGCAGCAAACGTCAACAGTCCATTTACCTACCGAATCACTTGCTGCCCCGTTAGGGTAACGTTTCCTGATTCATGGACCAGGACGCCCAGATCCCTCTGTACCTCAGCGTTCTGCAATCTCTCTCCATTTAGATAACTTGCTACTTTCTCTTGTTACTCCTGCCTAAGCAAGGAGAGAGCGATAAAGGGAGAGCCAATCAAACAGAGCAGTGAGACGAGGATTGCGAGATAGAGAATGATAGGCAGAATGGAGACATTGATGAAGAATAAAAGCACATAGCCCCTTGAATGACCTTCGGCTGTGCAGTGAGGTGGAATAAAGAGGGACAGAGCCTGGGAGGGACTGGGAGCAGTAGACACAGAGATAGAGAAAGAGAGAGATTTATATTTGAAAAAACATTTCTTCCATTTTGAAAACACCTTTCATCTCCTCCGGCTGTCCCCTAATGCAGCTTTGCTATTGGCCGGTGGCAGGGTCCTCTGGTCATACCGATGCCTGTGGTGTTTTGTATGGCACTCCTGTCCTCCAGCTGAGGAACCCACCCACCACCAGGGGGTCCGGGGTCTCACCCCCTTGCCCTTTATCTGGACACAATTCCACATTGGAGATAATCGTATTTCTTTCAGTCGAGAGAGAAAGTGAGAGAAGGTTCCAGAGATAGAGAGGTAAAGACTGAGAAATAAACATTGAAGAGACAGAGGGTAAGACTGTAAACAGATGCTGATAGACAGAGTGGGAGAAAGAGAGAGAGAGAGAGAGAGTCCCTTTGTGCTTGTTGGATAATTAGGAGGCTGATGGTATAAGTGCTCAAAGTGATGAGCAGGCAGATAATGTGTTAGATAAAAGCTGCTCTGAGTCGTGATTCAGTGTCAAAGCCAATTGCTTAAAACATTTGTTATTATCACACTAAAAATAGAAACTCCATCAATACCTGGGCCGAGAAATGGAAACTCCGCCAATACCTGGGCCGAGAAATAGAAACTCCATCAATACCTGGGCCGAGAAATAGAAACTCCGCCAATACCTGGGCCGAGAAATAGAAACTCCGTCAATACCTGGGCCGGGAAATGGAAACTCCGCCAATACCTGGGCCGGGAAATGGAAACTCTGTCAATACCTGGGCTGGGAAATGGAAACTCCGCCAATACCTGGGCCGAGAAATGGAAACTCTGTCAATACCTGGGCTGGGAAATGGAAACTCCGCCAATACCTGGGCCGGGAAATGGAAACTCTTCCAAACCTGGGCTGAGATACACTGTGAAATGAAATGAAAATCGCTTATTGTCACGAGTCAGCTTCAATGAAGTTACGGTGAAAAGCCCCTAGTCGCCACATTCCGGCACCTGTCCGGGGAGGCTGGTATGGGAATCGAACCGTGCTGCTGGCCTGCTTGGTCTGCTTTCAAAGCCAGCAGATTTAGCCCAGTGAGCTAAACCAGCCCCTGAATGAATTGGGACTGGATTTTACACATGTAGTGCAGATGTGATAGGTGGATCTGGAAGTGGATGCGTTATCCACTCTTGCCCACGATTGGCTGACCAATTAAGGCTGTCCGGTGTGAAATGCCCCCAGACATTGATTCAATGCTGCCGCTGGTGGAATGGCAGCAAACGGCTCCAATTTTCACCACACGGGGGCTTTGAAAAGAGAAAACAAAGTTCCCTGAAATCTGACAGCTCAATCTCTCCTCAAACGTCAGTTCTGCCATCCCAGAAATCAGTCTGGTAAACCTCCGCTGTACACCCTCGAGAGTAAGAACATTCTTCCTCAGAAAAGGAGGCCAAAACTGCACACAATACTCCAGGCATGGCCTCACCAAGGCCCTGTATAATTACAGTGTGATGAATGGTATTGGTAGCTGCTGTAACTGTACCTTGCCTTTAATACATTGGCCCTTTAAGACCGGGCTTGGAACCCTGGGGACTCCGCCTCTGGCTCCTCCCCCAGGAAACGGTATATAAGGTGATGATCACTGGGCAGCGTGCTGTGAGCACACTTCTCGGCAGCTGTCCAGTTCTCTGGTAATTAAAGCCTTTGAATTACCGATCCTCTCTCCTGTGTCGTAATTGAGGGTATCTCAATTTAATTACCAGACACATCCAGATGGACAGCGCTCTAAAGCCGGAGAAGCTCAACCTAGACACTCGGTCGCCGGAGGCCCCAGAAATGTTTAAATATTGGCTCCGGTGTTTTGAGGCCTATCTAAACTCCTCAGTGACTGATGTCGACGGCGCTCGCAAGCTGAGATTACTACATGCCCGGGTGGGCCACCGACTCTCCTCCGTGATCGAGGACGCTGCGACCTACGAAACTGCGGTCGACATACTAAAGAAACACTTCATAAAGCCGATTAACGAGATACACGCCAGACATTTGCTCTCGACCTGCAGCCTGCGTTCCGGGGAAACTCTAGACGAGGACGTGGAGAGACTGACTGTGCTCGCGAGGAACTGCAACCATAATGCAGTGACGGCAGAAACCCACATGAACTTACATATTCACGATGCCTTTGTGTCCGGTATCAGGTCCTCATACATCCGGCAGCGGCTCCTAGAAGACGGGGCGAAGGATCTCCAAGGCACGGTAACGCTCACCTCTTCTCTAGAAACGGCCCACCGTAACCTCCGTACCTACTCCGCGGACCTTGCAAACCCCTCTCGATCCCCTCCAGACTCGGCCACGCTACAGGCCTGCGCCACGTGGCGATCCGCTCACTCCGGGGGCTCCCCATGCTATTTCTGTGGGCAAGGCCAGCACCCACGTCAGCGTTGCCCGGCCCACTCCACGATCTGCAACGACTGCGGGAGGAAAGGGCACTTCGCTAAAGTCTGCCTGGCTGGGCCCAAAGGCCACAAACAAAATCCTCACCAGGGCCAGAAATCAAGCTCCCGGCCTCACAGGCCCCGCAACGCGGCTGCGCTGCGGCCAGACATGCCCACCTCCGACGCGTCATCGACCCCGTGCGAGTCATGGGAGCGGCCATCTTGGCGTCGGCCATCTTCGAACCCCGACAGACGGCGGCGGCCATCTTGTAACTCCAGGCGGCCATTTTGTGAGTCCAACTTAACCGAGGACACTGACTACCCGCAACTAGGAGCGATCACGCTCGATCAATCGCGGCCAAAGCACCTGCGGAACTCAATAATGCGGGTGCGAATCAACGGCCACGACACTCCCTGCCTATTCGACTCTGGGAGCACGGAGAGCTTCATCCATCCAGACACGGTAAGACGCTGCTCCCTGCGCACCCACCCCACCTCCCAAACTATCGCCCTCGCTTCAGGGTCCCATTCGGTACAAATCACGGGGTATTGTGTCGCTGACCTCGCGATTCAAGGCGCTGAATACACCCGTTTTAAAATTTACATCTTTCCTCGCCTCTGCGCCCCCCTGCTGCTCGGCCTCGACTTTCAGTGCAGCCACCGGAGCCTGACACTGAAGTTCGGCGGAACCCTGCCCCCACTCACAGTCTGCAGCCTGGCGACACTCAAAGTTGCGCCACCCCGCCTCTTTGCGAACCTCACTCCCGACTGTAAGCCCATCGCCACCAGGAGTCGCCGGTACAATACCCAAGACTTGACTTTCATCAAGTCAGAGGTTCAGCGGCTACTAAAAGAGGGGGTCATGGAGGCCAGCAACAGCCCTTGGAGGGCTCAAGTATTGGTAGTCTGCTCCGGGGAAAAGCAGCGAATGGTCGTGGATTATAGCCAGACCATAAACCGCTTTACACAACTCGATGCTTACCCACTTCCCCGCATAGCAGAAATGGTGACTCAAATCGCCCAGTATTGGGTATTCTCCACGGTCGACCTAAAATCGGCCTATCACCAACTCCCTATCCACCCAGAGGACCGCCCCTACACGGCTTTTGAAGCAGCCGGTCGGCTGTTTCACTTCCTCAGGGTCCTTTTTGGTGTCACAAACGGAGTCTCCGTTTTCCAGAGGGCGATGGATCAATATGGTGGACCAGTACGGCTTACGGGCGACCTTCCCGTACTTGGACAATGTCACCATCTGCGGCCATGATCAGCAGGACCACGACGCAAACCTGAGGAAGTTCCTCCAGACTGCCCGGGCCCTCAACCTCACCTACAACAAAGAGAAATGCGTGTTCCACACAACCCGGCTCGCCATCCTCGGCTACGTCGTGGAGAACGGGGTCCTAGGCCCAGACCCCGACCGCATGCATCCCCTTAAGGAACTCCCCCTCCCCGTAGCCTCAAGGCACTCAAACGGTGCCTGGGGCTTTTCTCCTATTACGCCCAGTGGGTCCCCAGATATGCGGACAAAGCCCGCCCACTCATTAAGACCACGGTTTTTCCCCTGGTGGCTGAGGCCCAGTTGGCTTTCAGCCGTATCAAGGCCGACATCGTCAAGGCCGCCATGCACGCGGTGGACGAAGCCATTCCCTCCCAAATAGAAAGCGATGCATCAGACGTCGCCCTGGCTGCTACCCTCAACCAGACGGGCAGACCGGTAGCGTTCTTCTCCCGAACCCTCAACGCCTCGGAAATTCGACACTCTGCAGTCGAGAAGGAGGCACAAGCCATAGTGGAGGCCGTGCGACACTGGAGGCACTACCTAGCCGGTAGGAGGTTCACCCTCATCACCGACCAACGGTCGGTCGCCTTTATGTTCGATAACGCACAACGGGGCAAAATAAAGAACGACAAGATTCTGAGGTGGAGGATAGAGCTCTCCACCTATACGTACGATATTAAATATCGCCCGGGGAAGCTCAACGAGCCCCCGGATGCCCTGTCCTGCGGCACGCGCACCAACGCGCACAAAGACCGCCTGAGAGCCATCCACGATGACCTCTGCCACCCGGGGGTCGCCCGGCTTGCCCATTTCATCAAGTCCCGCAACCTGCCCTACTCCACAGGGGAGGTCAAGGCCATGACTAAGGCATGCCAGATCTGTGCGGAATGCAAGCCGCAGTTCTATCGACCAGACAAGGCCCACCTGATAAAGGCCTCTGGGCCCTTTGAGCGACTAAGTGTGGACTTCAAAGTGCCTCTCCCGTCTACCAACCGCAACATCTATTTCCTCACCGTGATCGATGAATTCTCCCGCTTCCCTTTTGCTGTCCCCTGTCCCGATACTACCTCGGCCTCCGTGATCAAGGCACTGCGCAGCATCTTCGCTCTGTTTGGTTTCCCCGCTTATATCCACAGCGACCGGGGTACATCGTTCATGAGCGATGAGCTGCGTCGGTACCTGCTCAGCAAGGGCATCGCCTCGAGCAGGACGACGAGCTATAACCCGCGGGGAAACGGGCAGGTGGAGAGGGAGAACGCGACAGTTTGGAAGGCCGCCCTCCTAGCCCTACGGTCAAGAAGTCTCCCTATCGCCCGCTGGCAGGAGGTCCTACCCGATGCCCTGCACTCCATTAGGTCGCTCCTCTGTACGGCCACGAACGAGACCCCTCACAATCGTTTGTTTGTCTTTCCCAGGAAGTCCACCTCTGGGGTCTCGCTTCCACCCTGGCTGATGACTCCGGGTCCAGTCCTACTCCGGAGGCACGTGAGGAACCATAAATCCGATCCCGTAGTCGAGATGGTCCAACTGCTACACGCAAACCCTCAATACGCCTACGTCCAGCACCCCGACGGCAGGCAGGAAACCGTCTCCCTGCGAGATCTGGCACCCGCTGGCTCTCCCACCGACCCCGCTGACCCCACCGACCCCGTTGACCCCACCGACCCCGCTGACCCCACCGACCCTCCCACCGACCCTCCCACCGACCCCGCTGGCTCTCCCACCGACCCTCCCACCGACCCTCCCACCGACCCTCCCACCGACCCTCCCACCGACCCTCCCACTGACCCTCCCACCGACCCTCCCACCGACCCTCCCACCGACCCTCCCACCGACCCCGCCGACTCTCCCACCGACCCGCCCCCCCCCCACCGACGCTCCCCTCCCCGCACCAACTGCCGACCCCGACAGCGCCCCCCCCATAGCGCCCCCTGCCCCCCAGCCGGCACCGGCACCAATCACCCTAGTCACCCCGGAACCCCCCCCGCTCCAAGGTGGGGAAAGGCTCAGTCAGCCCTGCTCCCCGATATACCAACACCGAAACCGACCGTATCCACGGCACCACCACCGGAGAGGAGAAGGTCAGCACGGACGGTCAAACCACCCGCAAGACTGAACTTGTAACTCCACTTCACCCCCGACGGACTATGTGTTTTTTTAAAGAGGGGGTGAATGTGATGAATGGTATTGGTAGCTGCTGTAACTGTACTTCGCCTTTAATACATTGGCCCTTTAAGACCGGGCTTGGAGCCCTGGGGGACTCCGCCTCTGGCTCCGCCCCCAAGAAACGGTATATAAGGTGATGCTCACTGGGCAGCGTGCTGTGAGCACACTTCTCGGCAGCTGTCCGGCTCTCTGGTATTTAAAGTCTTTGAATTACCGATCTTCTCTCCTGTGTCGTAATTGAGGGTATCTCACACAGCGAGACATCCCTGCTCCTGTACTCAAAACCTCTCACAATGAAGGCCAACATATCATTAGCCTTCTTTACCGCCTCTCAGTGAGGGAGTGCAGCTCTGTCAGAGGGTCAGTACAGAGGGAGCGCTGCACTGTCAGAGGGTCAGTACTGAGGGAGTGCTGCACTGTCAGAGGGTCAGTACTGAGGGAGTGCCGCACTGTCAGAGGGTCAGTACTGAGGGAGTGCCGCACTGTCAGAGGGTCAGTACTGAGGAAGTGCCGCACTGTCAGAGGGTCAGTACTGAGGGAGTGCCACACTGTCAGAGGGTCAGTACTGAGGGAGTGCTGCACTGTCAGTGGGTCAGTGCTGAGGGAGTGCAGCACTGTCAGAGGGTCAGTACTGAGGGAGTGCCACACAGTCAGAGGGTCAGTACTGAGGGAGTGCCGCACTATCAGAGGGTCAGTACTGAGGGAGTGCTGCATTGTCAGAGGGTCAGTACTGAGGGAGCGCTGCACTGTCAGAGGGTCAGTACTGAGGGAGTGCCGCACTGTCAGAGGGTCAGTACTGAGGGAGTGCCGCACTATCAGAGGGTCAGTACTGAGGGAGTGCTGCATTGTCAGAGCGTCAGTACTGAGGGAGTGCTGCACTGTCAGTGGGTCAGTACTGAGGGAGTGCCGCACTGTTAGAGGGTCAGTACTGAGGGAGGGCCGCACTGTCAGAGGGTCAGTACTGAGTGAGTGCTGCACTGTCAGAGGGTCAGTACTGAGGGAGTGCCGCACTGTCAGAGGGTCAGTACTGAGGGAGAGCCGCACTGTCAGAGGGTCAGTACTGAGGGAGTGCCGCACTGTCAGAGGGTCAGTACTGAGGGAGTGCTGCACTGTCAGAGGGTCAGTACTGAGGGAGTACCGCACTGTCAGAGGGTCAGTACTGAGGGAGTGCTGCACTATCAGAGGGTCTGTACTGAGGGAGTGCTGCACTGTCAGAGGGTCAGTACTGAGGGAGTGCTGCACTGTCAGAGGGTCAGTACTGAGGGAGTGCCGCACTGTCAGAGGGTCAGTACTGAGGGAGTGCTGCACTGTCAGAGGGTCAGTACTTGAGGGAGTGCCTGCACTGTCCAGAGGGTCAGTACTGAGGGAGTGCCGCACTGTCAGAGGGTCAGTACTGAGGGAGTGCCTGCACTGTCAGAGGGTCAGTACTGAGGGAGTGCCTGCACTGTCAGAGGGTCAGTACTGAGGGAGCTGCCGCACTGTCAGAGGGTCAGTACTGAGGGAAGTGCTGCACTGTCAGAGGGTCAGTACTGAGGGAGTGCTGCACTGTCAGAGGGTCAGGACTGAGGGAGCGCCGCACTGTCAGAGGGTCAGTACTGAGGAAGTGCTGCACTGTCAGAGGGTCAGTACTGAGGGAGCGTTGCGCACACCCTTGGCGAGGTTTCAGGTATACCTGACAGATACGTGTGAAATCCTCAAGAAGCTGAAGCTTTACCTTGGTGGGTTTAATTGCACATCACTGGAGGAGTGGACTGTGTGTTTGAAAGAATGTGCAAGGGTGGCGTGTTTGTCTATACAGCCAGGTACAGATCCAATATTGGGCAATAGGAGAATTTTCTACTTCTGTTTGAGAGCAATCAGTTGGTGGATTGTCCAGCAGCTGGGTACTGATGGTTAGGGAGCTATTGTTTGTGCAGACGGCACAATGCATCGCACACTTCAGAGTCGTATCAGGAATCTGTGCAGACATAACCGCAGTGCCTGCTTGAGCAGCATTGCCCGCCTGTGTTCCAGTGGAGCAGGCAGATGCAGGCAGATACATGCTCCATTGCATGCTTCTCAAATGCTGGGACTATAAACTGGGCTGAGGCCCAAGGTGAAGCTGTGATTGTGGGAGAGAAATCAGTGTGCTACATATCTGAGCTGCAGTGATATTGAGAGAATGTTTCTGTAGATGTCTGTGTCTGTACAAATAAGCACCATTATGAGTCTTATCAGTGAACATAGACAGACGTATAGCTGAATAGTCACTTATTATTCTCAGAGTGTAATGAAATAACAGAGGCAGTCATTTGAACACGCTGTTCTGATTGATTCTCATTTATAGAAAACCACAATCGTGAAACAAGAGACAAGAAGGGCTGGAGTCGTGCAGGAGGGGGATGGGAGGGGGAGGACGGGGGAGGTCTGAAACTCAGGAGTTCGTGGGGTGTCAAGGTGGCAAATGTTGGGAGTGGGGGTTAGTTGAAGGGGCTGCAAAGTTAGCGGGGTAAGGGGTGAAGGAAAGAGGCTATGACTGGTGTTAAGGGGGGGGGGGGGGGGGGGGGGTACAAAGGGTGAGAAAGAGGTTCCAGTCCTGCATTAGGGTGTGAGGGGGTGTTGAGGGAGGGGGTTGGTGTTCAGTGCCAAATTGATGGTTTATACGCATGGCGTGATTGCTTGGGCTGTTTGCGAAATGGTTGGATCAGGATTTTACAAACACTGAAGGCCCTCCTGATTTGAACTTGCTGAGGGCTATAGCATATTGCTTCACATCATTGACACTGAGACATACAGATGTCAGCTTTCAATATCATTCGCCTCTGCTCCAGGGACGATCCCTGCCCAGGGGTGGGATATAATGGAAATGGGAAAATAGATCATTTGGACATTCTGAATTCTCCCTCTGTGTACCTGAACAGGCGCCGGAATGTGGCGACTAGGGGCTTTTCATTTGATTTGATTTATTGTCACATGTACCGAAGTACAGTGAAAAGTATTCTTCTGTGGCCGAGGGAACGTCCACAGTACGTACATAATAGACAAAAGAATAATCAACAGAGAACATTGAAAATAGTTTTAATAGGTCAGAACGGTGATAGGGAATAAAATAAAGGGACTGGGGGAGAGAGTTTGCAGAGATTAGCCATGCTCCAGCGCCACCTTGTCTCCCAGTGAACAGTAACTTCATTGCAGTGTTAATATAAGCCTACTTCTGACAATAAAGATGATTATTATTAATAATGGATTTTGCGATGAAACCACACAATGAGAAGGAGATGGAAATGTGAGCTGAAATTTCGCTGAAAGGTTATCTGCAAACTGGTGCTGACCCAGGAGCAGGACATGAACTGGTTTTCACGCAAGGCCATTGGGCAAACACTCTGCCAGTAGATTACATAGAACATACAGTGCAGAAGGAGGCCATTCGGCCCATCGAGTCTGCACTGACCCACATTAAGCCCTCACTTCCACCCTATCCCCGTAACCCAATAACCCCACCTAACCTTTTTGGTCACTCAGAGCAATTTATCATGGTCAATCCACCTAACAGCACGTCTTTCTGGACTGTGGGAGGAAACCGGAGCACCCGGAGGAAACCCACGCAGACACGGGGAGAACGTGCAGACTCCGCACAGACAGTGACCCAAGCCGGGAATCGAACCTGGGACCCTGGAGCTGTGAAGCCACAGTGCTATCCACTTGTGCTACCGTGCTGCCCCAAATTGCAGTTCACACAGTAGATTCCAGATCACACAGAACCACAGAGAATAGGAGCAGGATGAGGCCATTCAGCTCTTTGCACCTGCTCTGCCATTCAGTATGATCATTGCCGACGCTTTACCTTAACGCCGCACTCTCTCTCTCCCCACACCCTCTTGACAACTTTACAGTGTAGAAATCTGTCTATTTCCTTCTTAAATATATTCAGTGACTTGGTCTCCGCTGCCTTCAATGGGATAGAATTCCGTAGGTTCCCCACCCTGAGTGAAGAGGTTTCTCCTCATCTCACCCCGGATCCTGAGACTGTGACCCCTTGTTCTAGACCCCCAGCCCAGAGGAAACAGCGTCCCTACATCACTCTGTCCAGCTCTGTTAGAATTTTATACCTTTCAATGACATCCCCATTCCTTCTGAACCCCAGTGAATACAGACCCAGTCGCCCCAGCCTCTCCTCATACTACAATCCGGCCATCCCAGAATTCAGTCTGGTGAACCTTCGCTGAACTCCCTCTACGGCAAGTATATCGTTTCCAAAACTGCGCACAATACTCCAGCTGTGGTCTCACTAAGGCCCTTTGCAGCTGCACTAAGACATCCCTGCTCCTGTACTCAAACCCTCTCGCAATGAAGGCCAACATACCATTTACCTTCCTAACCGCTTACTGTACCTCCGTGTTTGCTTTCAGTGACAAGTGTACAAAGACACCCAGATCCCTCTGTACATCAACATTTCCCAATCTATCATCATTTAAATAACACTCTGCTATTCTGTTTCACTGTCTGAAGAGGATAACCTCACATTTACCCACATTATACTGCATCTGCCATGGATTGAGCTGCCTGCCAGAAAATGGAAATGTTTCCTCACCTCCTCACTTCCCCTCAGCAGCCATTGCACCAGCTTCACGTTTTTAAAAAGGCGTATGAAACGACACCCACGCGATCCCTCGCTGGGCAGCCGGTTTATTCCCGGGAGGCCGTTGCATTCGACTTCAATCTTGCTAATAGAACATAGAACATAGAACACTACAGCGCAGTACGGGCCCTTCGGCCCTCGATGTTGCGCCGACCTGTGAAACCATCTGAAGCCTACCTGACCTACGCTATTCCATTTTCATCCATATGTCTATCCAGTGACCACTTAAATGCCCTTAAAGTTGGCGAGTCTACTATTGTTGCAGGCAGGGCGTTCCACACCCCTACTACTCTCTGAGTAAAGAAACTGCCTCTGACATCTGTCCTATATCTATCACCCCTCAATTTAAAGCTATGTCCCCTCGTGTTGGTCATCACCATCCGAGGAAAGAGACTCTCACTGTCCACCCTATCTAACCCTCTGACTATCTTATATGTCTCTATTAAGTCACCTCTCAGCCTTCTCCTCTCTAACGAAAACAACCTCAAGTCCCTGAGCCTTTCCTCGTAAGACCTTCCCTCCATACCAGGCAACATCCTAGTAAATCTCCTCTGAACCTTTTCCAAAGCTTCCACATCCTTCCTATAATGTGGTGACCAGAACTGCACGCAGTACTCCAGGTGCGGCCGCACCAGAGTTATGTACAGCTGTAGCATGACCTTGTGGTTCCGAAACTCAATCCCCCTACTGATAAAGGCTAGCACACCATATGCCTTCTTAACAGCCCTATTAACCTGGGTGGCAACTTTCAGGGATTTATGTACCTGGATGCCGAGATCTCTCTGTTCATCTACACTACCAAGAATCTTGCCATTAGCCCAGTACTCTGCATTCCTGTTACTCCTTCCAAAGTGAACCACCTCACACTTTTCCGCATTAAACTCCATCTGCCACCTCTCAGCCCAGCTCTGCAGCTAATGAGATGGAACTTAATGCAAGTGAGGATTAATGATGTGCTCACCATATTTGGGCATGTTCTGGACCTTGGGAGCCATCTGGGTGAGTTGCAAACTGATTCACGCCGAGCGTGACCCTCGAGTTTGGCCATTCCCGCCATTCCCGCTATTTAACCGGCGTGTTCAAATCCACGCCGGGCGCACTGCGGTGGTTAGATCACGGCCAATATATTTTAAAAATTCATTCCTGGAATATTGGCTGTGCCAGCATTTACTGCCCATCTCCGATTGACGATGAGACCATTTAAAGAGTCAGCCCCATCTCTGTGGGTCTGGAGTCACATGTAGGCCAGACCGGGTAAGGACGGCAGATTTCCTTCCCTGAAGGACATTAGTGACCCAGATGGGTTTTTTCAACAATCAGCAATGGTTTCATGGTCATCATTACACTTTTAATTCCAGATTTTAATTGAATTCACCATCTGCTGTGGTGGGATTTGAACTCAGATCCTCAGAGCAATCTCCTGGCCCTCTGGATTACTAATCCAGCAAAAATACCACTACACCCAGCCTCCCCTCACAAAAGCCTTCTCAGGGCGATTTGGGCTGGGTTAGAAATGATGGGCTTGTCAATGATGTTCATACCTCAGGAATTAATCCAAATGAAAGCCAGCCCCAGTAAAAACTGATGGTTTGAAGAAAGGGGTTGGAAAAGCCGCCGGCATCGTTCCCGTGTGGTCCTACCCAGCGGGACCTGGGCGTTCATGCTGCCGGGGGGGGGGGGGGGGGGGGGGGGGGGGGGGCGGCATGGTGGTGGGGAGGGGGGCCTGGTGGTGGGGAGGGGGGAATCCGACTCCGGGGAGGGGGCCTGCATGGTGGCCTGGCCCGCGATTGGGGCCTACCGATCGGCGGGCGGGTTTATCCCAGGGTTCCTCCGCGCCAGGCCCCTGTGGGTCTCCACCATGTTGTATTGGGGCCGGCGCGGAGACGGCAACCCATGCGCATGCACGAACTCGCGGCGGCCATGGTGTGCATGCACGAACTTGCGGTGGCCATGGTGCGCATGCACGAACACGCGTCGGTCGTAGCGCGCCTGTGCGGACCCGCAGCGCACGTCCTGACGCCCGTATCAGCAGCTGGAGCAACGTGACGCTCTCCAGTGCCATGCTGGCCCCCCCGGTACGGCGCAGGATCCCTGCTCCCAGGGGCCAGATGACGCTGTCGTAAAACGCAACAGCATTTACAACGCCGTCAACACTTAGCCTCAGGATTGGAGAATCTTGCCCTCAGTGTGCTAATCAATAATAATAATCCCTTATTGTCACAAGTAGGCTTCAATGAAGTTACTGTGAAAAGCCCCTAATCAAGAGGAAGATTGCGTGTGGAGAATTCACCAGCTCCAAGGACTGTGGAGTAAGAATCTCCGAGAGCTGAATTAAAATCAAAACAACTCAAATTCCCGAAACAGTCCTCGCAATCCAGCACCATCTGGGAAAACAAACCGGGATACCTCCCAACAGTCGGGATTTAACCTGAAGCAATTCTTTGTGAACAATTCTCCCAGTGAACAAAGAGGTTGTTTCACAAAAATTTAACACGACGGGTTTCAGATTGGTCTGGGCTGCCAGAACGTGTCTCCAACACCCACTTACATTGACAGCCCTGTCCTTAAGAGTTACATCTCCATAATTACCTCCTCCAGTCAAACAACTGCAAGCTGTATTTATATAACACCTTTAACCTCGTTCAATTTCCCAAAGTGCTTCATACAGTCATAAATCCAACATCATTTTACACTGATACGCATGGGGGGGGGGGGGGGGGGGGCACAAAGATGGAAAGTCTGGTGGAAGGTGCTTATAGATTTTAAAACTTAGTTTTGAAATGCTTCTTAAAGGAGCTGAGGATTTTATTTTATTCTTTCAGTAGATACGGGGGTTGCTGGGCCGGCATTTATTGCCATCCCTAAATGCCCTCGAACTGAGGATCTCGCTCTGCCATTTCAGAGACATCACTGTGGGTCTGGAGTCACGTGTAGGCCAGACCGGGTAAGGACGGCAGATTCCCTTCCCTAAAGGACAGTAGTGAACCAGATGGGTTTTTACAACAATCGATGCTAGTTTCAAGGTCACTTTACAATCCAGATTTATTAAGTGAATTTAAATTCCACCAGTGCCAGGGTGGGATTTTAAACCCTGTGGCCAGGAACACGAGCCTGGGCGTCTGGATTACTCGGCCAGTGACATTAACATTAAGCCAACCCGGTTACAGAGTGTCATTTTGAATACAGAATGCTATTTCCCAGAGTGAAATGAAATGAAAATCGCTTATTGTCACAAGTCGGCTTCAAATAAAGTTACTGTGAAAAGCCCCTAGTCACCACATTCCGGCGCCTGTTCGGGGAGGCTGGTACGGGAATTGAACCCGCGCTGCTGGCCCGCCTTGGTCTGCTTTAAAAGCCAGCAATTTAGCCCAGTGTGCTAAACCAGCCCCTCTTAGAGTCTTAAGAGTGTTCTTATGAGCATTTCTTTTCCGTGAATACTTTACTGAAATCTGTTGAGGGTTCTGAGCATGTGTGGAGTTTAGGTGGGCTTTTCAGTCTGCAAGAGGTGACCTGTAACCAAGATCTGTTTTACTAGAGCTCCTGTTTTCATAGTTATTACTGTTACTACTGATCTGCTGAGTTACTGTTATTGTCAACCTCTGTTATTTATTTATATCAAGAAGAATCTTCTTTAGAACAATGTATTTGACTGCCCTCTGTGGTCTCAAGTTACCACACAGCCCTAAGAGTTTGGAGAGTTGGAGAGATTGGGGAACTTGGAGCATTGGCTGCTAAAGGCACAGCCACCAATGATGGAACGATGAAGAGATTGGAAATGAGAGGATCTCAGTGATCTCGGAGGGTTGTGGGGCTGGGGGAGATTACGGAGACAGGGAAGGGGAGAGGCCATGGAGGAATTTGAAAAAAAGGACGAGAATTTTAAAAGCAAGTGGCTGGATTTTCTGTTTCTGGGACTCAGTGTTGAAGCCGGCTCAGGATTTGTTGAGTTCTACAACAGCAAAACCGGCTGGATCGATGCAACTTCTGCGAGGAGGCAGTACCGGGGCCACACGGAACACAATCCATTCCAGTGAGAAACGGGGCTGGATTGGCCGGGTCCGTGATTGATACTCAGGCAGCTGACAAGCTGCAGATACACACTTCACATCCCACACACACCATCCCAGCCAACTCACTCCCCACACACACTCCCCACACACACCATCCCAGCCAACTCACTCCCCACACACACTCCCCACACACACCATCCCAGCCAACTCACTCCCCACACACACTCCCCACACACACCATCCCAGCCAACACACTCCCCACACACACTCCCCACACACACCATCCCAGCCAACACACTCCCCACACACACTCCCCACACACACCATCCCAGCCAACACACTCCCCACACACACTCCCCACACACACCATCCCAGCCAACACACTCCCCACACACACTCCCCACACACACCATCCCAGCCAACACACTCCCCACACACACTCCCCACACACACTCCCCACACACACTCCCCACACACACTCCCCACACACACTCCCCACACACACTCCCCACACACACTCCCCACACACACTCCCCACATGCACCATCCCAGCCAACAGGGTGACAGCGAGGAGAGCGGTTCCGTTTCACTGACTCCGAGCTGGAGACCCCCCTGGAGGAAGTGACGGAGAGGTGGGTAACCCTGTACCTCTGCCCGGGAAGGGGGCTGCCCCCCGCTGCTGTTCGCCGGGCCTGGGCGAAGGTGGCAGAGGTGGTCAGCGGCGTGGGACTGGCCAGCAGTGCAGAAAGGGACAGCAGGTCCTTCTTAGTGCGGCCAGGGTGAGTGGTCAGCACTGAGCCCCTGGCACTGAACCCAATCCCACACCCCCATAACCCCAACCCCCACCCCCTCCCCACCTGGAGAATGGTCAAACCCCCATCCCCTCCCCACCTGGAGAATGGCCGTACCCCCACCCCCTCCCCACCTGGGGAATGGCCGAACCCCCCACCCCCCCCCCCACCTGGAGAATGGTCAAACCACCCACCCCCTCCCCACCTGGAGAATGGCCGAACCCCCCACCCCCTCCCCACCTGGAGAATGGCCGACCCCCCACCCCCTCCCCACCTAGAGAATGGTCAAACCCCCACCCCCTCCCCACCTAGAGAATGGCCGAACCCCCACCCCCTCCCCACCCGGAGAATGGCCGAACCCCCACCCCCTCCCCACCTGGACAATAGCCGAACCCCCACCCCCTCCCCACCTGGAGAATGGTCAAACCCCCACCCCCTCCCCACCCGGAGAATGGCCGAACCCCCACCCCCTCCCCACCTGGAGAATGGCCGAACCCCCACCCCCTCCCCACCCGGAGAATGGCCGAACCCCCACCCCCTCCCCACCTGGAGAATGGCCAAACCCCCACCCCCTCCCCACCTGGAGAATGGCCGAACCCCCACCCCCTCCCCACCTGGAGAATGGCCGAACCCCCCCCCCCCCCCCCCACCAGGAGAATGGCCAAACCCCCACCCCCTCCCCACCTGGAGAATGGCCGGACCCCCACCCCCACCCTGCACCATCTGCCGTTACCCACTCGGCGGGAGCAGGGGCCTGTCGGGAAGGTGAGTTCCTGTATACAAGTTGGGCGGTTGCTAAACCTGAGACACTACACTGGTAGTGTCCCCCACCCTTCCACCTCCTCTAACCTAAGGGGTTGAGGGAATATCAGGTAAGCTCTTCCTTTTTCTTGTTTTTATCTAGAGGGGATGGCAGGGAAGGCAGTACAATGCTCCTCGTGCAGAATGTTTGAGGTGAGGGACGTCGTCAGTGTCCCTGCTGATTTCACCTGTGGGAAGTGCACCCAACTCCAGCACCTCAGAAACCATGTTAGGGAACTGGAGCTGGATGAACTTCGGATCATTCGGGAGGCAGAGGTGGTCATAGATAGAAGCTTCAGGGAGGTAGTTACGCCAAAGAATAAAGATAGATGGGTGACGGTGAGAGGGGCTGGGAGGAAGCAGTCAGTACAGGGATCCCCTGTGGTCGTTCCCCTTAGTAACAGGTATACCGCTTTGGATACTGTTGGGGGGGGACAACTTAACAGGGGTCAGCCATGGGGTACAGGTCTCTGGCACAGAGTCTGTCCCTGTTGCTCAGAAGGGAAGGGGGGAGAGGAGAAGAACATTAGTCATTGGAGACTCCATAGTTAGGGGGATAGATAGGAGATTCTGTGGGAACGAGAGAGACTCGCGGTTGGTGTGTTGCCTCCCAAGTGCCAGGGTCCGTGATGTCTCGGATCGTGTTTTCAGGATCCTTAAGGGGGAGGGGGAGCGGCCCCAAGTCGTGGTCCACATAGGTACCAACGACATAGGTAGGAAAAGGGATAGGGATGTAAGGCAGGAATTTAGCGAGGTAGGATGGAAACGTAGATCCAGGACAAACAGAGTTATTATCTCTGGGTTGTTACCCGTGCCACGTGCTAGCGAGTCGAGGAATAGGGAGAGAGAGCAGTTGAACACGTGGCTGCAGGGATGGTGCAGGAGGGAGGGTTTCAGATTCCTGGATAATTGGGGCTCATTCTGGGGTAGGTGGGACCTCTACAAACGGGATGGTCTACACCTGGACCAGAGGGGTACTAATATCCTGGGGGGAAGGTTTGCTAATGCTCTTCGGGAGGGTTTAAACTAGTTCAGCAGGGGATTGGGAACCTGAATTGTAGCTCCAGTATACAGGAGATTGAGAGTAGTGAGGTCATGAGTGAGGTTTCAAAGTTGCAGGAGTGTACCGGCAGGAAGGAAGGTGGTTTAAAGTGTGTCTACTTCAACGCCAGGAGCATCCCAAATAAGGTAGATGAACTTGCGGCATGGGTTGGTACCTGGGACTTCGATGTTGTGGCCATTTCGGAGACATGGATAGAGCAGGGAGAGGAATGGTTGTAGCAGGTGCCGGGGTTTAGATATTTCAGTAAACTCAGGGAAGATGGTAAAAGAGGGGGATGGGTGGCATTGTTAGTCCAGGACAGTATTACGGTGGCAGAAAGGACGTTTGATGAGGACTCGACTACTGAGGTAGTATGGGCTGAGGTTAGAAACAGGAAAGGACAGGTCACCCTGTTGGGAGTTTTCTATAGGCCTCCGAAAAGTTCCAGAGATGTAGAGGGAAGGATTGAAAAGATGATTCTGGATAGGAGCGAAAGTAACAGGGTAGTTGTTATGGGGGACTTTAACTTTCCAAATATTGACTGGAAACACTACAGTTCGAGTACTTTAGATAGGTCTGTTTTTGTCCAATGTGTGCAGGAGGGTTTCCTGATGCAGTATGTAGATAGGCCAACAAGAGGCGAGGCCGTATTGGATTTGGTACTGGGTAATGAACCAGGACAGGTGTCAAATTTGGAGGTAGGTGAGCACTTTGGTGATAGTGAGCACAATTAGGTTACGTTTACTTTACTGATGGAAAGGGATAGGTATATCCCGCAAGGCAAGAGTCATATCTGGGGGAAAGGCAATTATGATGCGATGAGGCAAGACTTAGGATGCATCAGCTGGAGAGGAAAACTGCAGGGGATGGACACAATGGAAAGGTGGAGCATGTTCAAGGAACAGCTACTGCGTGTCCTTGATAAGTATGTATCTGTCAGGCAGGGAGGAAGTGGTCGAGCGAGGGAACCATGGGTTACTAAAGCAGTTGAATCACTTGTCAAGAGGAAGAAGGAGGCTTATGTAAAGATGAGACATGATGGCTCAGTTAGGGCGCTTGAGAGTTACAAGTTAGCTAGGAAGGATCTAAAGAGAGAGCTAAGAAGAGCCAGGAGGGGACATGAGAAATCTTTGGCAAGTAGGATCAAGGATAACCCTGAAGCTTTCTATAGATATGTCAGGAATAAAAGAATGACTAAGGTAGGGCCAGTCAAAGACAGTAGTGGGAAGTTGTACGTGGAGTCCAAGGAGATAGGAGAGGTGCTAAATGAGTATTCTTCATCCGTATTCACACAGGAAAAAGACAATGTTGTCGAGGAAAATACTGAGATACAGGCTACTAGACTAGAAGGGCTTGAGGTACATAAGGAGGAGGTGTTAGCGATTCTGGAAAGTGTGAAAATAGATAAGTCCCCTGGGCCGGATGGGATTTATCCTAGGATTCTCTGGGAAGCTAGGGAGGAGATTGCTAAACCTTTGGCTTTGAACTTTAAGTCATCTTTGTCTACAGGAATAGTGCCAGAAGACTGGAGGATAGCAAATGTTGTCCCCTTGTTCAAGAAGTGGAGTAGAGACAACCCCGGTAACTATAGACCAATGAGCCTTACTTCTGTTGTGGGCAAAGTCTTGGAAAGGTTTATAAGAGTTAGGATATATAATCATCTGGAAAGGAATAATTTGATTAGAGATAGCCAACATGGTTTTGTGAAGGGTAAGTCGTGCCTCACAAACCTTATTGAGTTCTTTGAGAAGGTGACCAAACAGGTGGATGAGGGTAAAGCAGTTGATGTGGTGTATATGGATTTCAGTAAAGCGTTTGATAAGGTTCCCCATGGTAGGCTATTGCAGAAAATACGGAGGCATGGGATTCAGGGTGATTTAGCAGTTTGGATCAGAAATTGGCTAGCTGATAGAAGACAAAGGGTGGTGGTTGATGGGAAATGTTCAGACTGGTGTCCAGTTACTAGTGGTGTACCACAAGGATCTGTTTTGGGGCCGCTGCTGTTTGTCATTTTTATAAATGACCTGGAGGAGGGCGTAGAAAGATGGGTAAGTAAATTTGCAGATGACACTAAAGTCGGTGGAGTTGTGGACAGTGCAGGAGGATGTTACAAGTTACGGAGGGACGTAGATAAGCTGCAGAACTGGGCTGACAGGTGGCAAATGGAGTTTAACGCAGAAAAGTGTGAGGTGATTCATTTTGGAAGGAATAACAGTACTGGGCTAATGGTAAGATTCTTGGTAGCGTGGATGAGCAGAGAGATCTCGGTGTCCATGTCCATAGATCCCTGAAAGTTGCCACCCAGGTTGAGAGGGTTGTTAAGAAGGCGTACGGTGTGTTAGCTTTTATTGGTAGAGGAATTGAGTTTCGGAGCCATGAGGTCATGTTGCAGTTGTACAAAACTCTGGTGCGGCCGCATTTGGAGTATTGCGTGCAGTTCTGGTCGCCGCATTATAGGAAGGATGTGGAAGCATTGGAAAGGGTACAGAGGAGATTTACAAGAATGTTGCCTGGTATGGAGGGAAGATCTTATGAGGAAAGGCTGAGGGACTGGAGGCTGTTTTCGTTAGAGAGAAGAAGGTTAAGAGGTGATTTAATTGAGGCATACAAGATGATCAGAGGATTAGATAGGGTGGACAGTGAGAGCCTTTTTCCTCGGATGGTGATGTCCAGCCCAAGGGGACATAGATTTAAATTGAGGGGAGATAGATATAGGACAGATGTCAGAGATAGGTTCTTTACTCAGAGAGTAGTAAGGGCGTGGAATGCCCTGCCTGCAACAGTAGTGGACTCGCCAACGCTAAACGCATTCAAATGGTCATTGGATAGGCATATGGACGACAAGGGAAAAGTGTTGATGGGCTTTAGAGGGGTTTCACAGGTCGGTGCAACATCGAGGGCCGAAGGGCCTGTACTGTGTTGTAATGTTCTCTGTTCTATACCGGCTGCCATGAGCAGAAGCCCTGGCTGCTGAAGCCATCAGCTACCCACCCCTGGGCAGGATGCATCCGAATGTCAAACACTGTCGTTTTCTGATCCCCCCCCCCAGGAGAAGGCCGCCCATAATCGCCGGGAGCGGGAACGCCAGACCTACGGCCCCTGACCGTGGCAAAGCAGCGGGTCCTGGACCTGGTCGGCGGGCCCAAGGAAAGGTCAGTCGCTCGGGTGGAGAGCGGTGTTGGGCAAGGAAGCGAGACCTCGATGAGTTGTGGTTACCTGTGGCACGTGTGTCACATAATAATAATAATCTTTATTGTCACAAGTAGGCTTACATTGACACAGCAATGAAGTTACTGTGAAAAGCCCCTAGTCGCCACACTCAGGCGCCTGTTCGGGTACACAGAGGGAGAATTCAGAATGTCCAATTCACCTAACAGCACGTCTTTCGGGACTTGTGAGAGGAAACCGGAGCACCCGGAGGAAACCCACGCAGACACGGGGAGAACGCACAGACTCCGCACAGACAGTGACCCAGCCGGGAATCGAACCTGGGACCCTGGAGCTGTGAAGCTATAATGCTAACCATCGTGGTACCATGCTGCCCACTAGGTGGGGTTACTGGGTTACAAGAATAAGGTGGAGGGGTGGGCTTTAGTCTGGTGCTCTTTCCAAGGGCTGGTGGAGATTCGATGGGCTGAATGGCCTCCTTCTGCACTGTAAATTCTATGATTCTATGATAACAAGCGATGCCCACATTCCGTAAATGAATAAATAGTGAAAATATTTGCACCTGTCCATGTGGAAACAGGTATTGAGGAAAGAACAATCCGCTCTGTCCTGCCTGTGTGTTCAATGATGATACTGTAATCTGATGACCCTTCTCTACTTCTGAGTGTTGGAAGCTCAAGGAGAATGTTGTTTCTGGGGTGGGGTATTTAAGAGAACGAACCGAGCTGCACCCAGCCCCTTCCTCATGGCAGAGGGCCAATGAGGTAATGACTTCCCGTACCAGCCTCCCCGAACAGGCGCCGGAATGTGGCGACTAGGGGCTTTTCACAGTAACTTCATTTGAAGCCGACTCGTGACAATAAGCGATTTTCATCTCATTTCATTTCTCTAAATAGTTAACAAATCCAACAAATCATTGCACTGTTTTCATGCCTGTTGGCTGCTCAATCAGTGCTCCAGCACATTTCCTGTCAGGACCCAGGGAAGACATATTGCCATCAGCACATGACCTATGGACTTGACTTTAGGCTTCTTCAGTTGCAATTTGTTCTTGTCCAGCTTCAGATCCGACCGTCGAGCCCTCTCCAGCAGTCATATTAAATTCTGATCATGGTCAGCTATGGCTTCTTCCATCGTGCCTCTACATCAATAGTCTAGGAGATCATCCACTCGGGGTTCCAGTTGGCGAAGATCACTAACTATCTCACGTTGTCTGCATCGCTCCCCTTTGTCGGCAGCAGAGTAGAACAGTGGTTAGCACTGTTGCTTCAGAGCTCCAGGGTCCCAGGTTCGATTCCCGGCTTGGGTCACTGTCTGTGCGGAGTCTGCACGTCCTCCCCGTGTCTGCGTGGGTTTCCTCCGGGTGCTCCGGGTTCCTCCCACAGTCCAAAGATGTGCGGGTTAGGTGGATTGGACATGATAAATTGCCCTGAGTGTCCAGAAAGTTTGGAGGGGTTATT
>NC_052159.1:3047375-3153144 GCF_902713615.1 Scyliorhinus canicula
ACTGATAGTGATTCACACCGTGTCACAGCACACACACACACTGATAGTGATTCACACCGTGTCACAGCACACACACACACTGATAGTGATTCACACCGTGTCACAGCACACACACACACTGATAGTGATTCACACCGTGTCACAGCACACACACACACTGATAGTGATTCACACCGTGTCACAGCACACACACACTGATAGTGATTCACACCGTGTCACAGCACACACACACACTGATAGTGATTCACACCGTGTCACAGCACACACACACACTGATAGTGATTCACACCGTGTCACAGCACACACACACTGATAGTGATTCACACCGTGTCACAGCACACACACACTGATAGTGATTCACACCAGTGTCACAGCACACACACACATGATAGTGATTCACACCGTGTCACAGCACACACCACCCCACACTGATAGTGATTCACACCGTGTCACAGCACACACACACACTGATAGTGATTCACACCGTGTCACAGCACACACACACACTGATAGTGATTCACACCGTGTCACAGCACACACACACTGATAGTGATTCACACCGTGTCACAGCACACCACACACTGATAGTGATTCACACCGTGTCACAGCACACACACACTGATAGTGATTCACACCGTGTCACAGCACACACACACACTGATAGTGATTCACACCGTGTCACAGCACACACACACTGATAGTGATTCACACCGTGTCACAGCACACACACACTGATAGTGATTCACACCGTGTCACAGCACACACACACTGATAGTGATTCACACCGTGTCACAGCACACACACACTGATAGTGATTCACACCGTGTCACAGCACACACACACACTGATAGTGATTCACACCGTGTCACAGCACACACACACACTGATAGTGATTCACACCGTGTCACAGCACACACACACTGATAGTGATTCACACCGTGTCACAGCACACACACACTGATAGTGATTCACACCGTGTCACAGCACACACACACACTGATAGTGATTCACACCGTGTCACAGCACACACACACTGATAGTGATTCACACCGTGTCACAGACACACACACACACTGATAGTGATTCACACCGTGTCACAGCACACACACACTGATAGTGATTCACACCGTGTCACAGCACACACACACTGATAGTGATTCACACCGTGTCACAGCACACACACACACTGATAGTGATTCACACCGTGTCACAGCACACACACACTGATAGTGATTCACACCGTGTCACAGCACACACACACTGATAGTGATTCACACCGTGTCACAGCACACACACACTGATAGTGATTCACACCGTGTCACAGCACACACACACTGATAGTGATTCACACCGTGTCACAGCACACACACACACTGATAGTGATTCACACCGTGTCACAGCACACACACACACTGATAGTGATTCACACCGTGTCACAGCACACACACACACTGATAGTGATTCACACCGTGTCACAGCACACACACACTGATAGTGATTCACACCGTGTCACAGCACACACACACTGATAGTGATTCACACCGTGTCACAGCACACACACACTGATAGTGATTCACACCGTGTCACAGCACACACACACTGATAGTGATTCACACCGTGTCACAGCACACACACACTGATAGTGATTCACACCGTGTCACAGCACACACACACACTGATAGTGATTCACACCGTGTCACAGCACACACACACTGATAGTGATTCACACCGTGTCACAGCACACACACACTGATAGTGATTCACACCGTGTCACAGCACACACACACTGATAGTGATTCACACCGTGTCACAGCACACACACACTGATAGTGATTCACACCGTGTCACAGCACACCACACACTGATAGTGATTCACACCGTGTCACAGCACACACACACTGATAGTGATTCACACCGTGTCACAGCACACACACACTGATAGTGATTCACACCGTGTCACAGCACACCACACACATGATAGTGATTCACACCGTGTCACAGCACACACACACACTGATAGTGATTCACACCGTGTCACAGCACACACACACTGATAGTGATTCACACCGTGTCACAGCACACACACACACTGATAGTGATTCACACCGTGTCACAGCACACACACACACTGATAGTGATTCACACCGTGTCACAGCACACACACACTGATAGTGATTCACACCGTGTCACAGCACACACACACACTGATAGTGATTCACACCGTGTCACAGCACACACACACACTGATAGTGATTCACACCGTGTCACAGCACACACACACACTGATAGTGATTCACACCGTGTCAGCACACACACACACTGATAGTGATTCACACCGTGTCACAGCACAACCACACTGATAGTGATTCACACCGTGTCACAGCACACAACAACTGATAGTGATTTCACACCGTGTCACAGCACACACACACTGATAGTGATTCACACCGTGTCACAGCAACACACACACTGATAGTGATTCACACCGTGTCACAGCACACACCCACTGATAGTGATTCACACCGTGTCACAGCACACACACACTGATAGTGATTCCACTACCGTGCCACAGCACACCCACACTGATAGTGATTCACACCGTGTCACAGCACACACACACTGATAGTGATTCACACCATGTCACCGCACACACACACTGATAGTGATTCACACCGTGTCACAGCCACACACACTGATAGTGATTCACACCGTGTCACAGCAACAACACACTGATAGTGATTCACACCGTGTCACAGCACACACACACACTGATAGTGATTCACACCGTGCACAGCACACACACACACTGATAGTGATTCACACCGTGTCACAGCACACACACACTGATAGTGATTCACACCGTGTCACAGCACACACACACTGATAGTGATTCACACCGTGTCACAGCACACACACACTGATAGTGATTCACACCGTGTCACAGCACACACACACTGATAGTGATTCACACCATGTCACAGCACACACACACACTGATAGTGATTCACACCGTGTCACAGCACACACACACTGATAGTGATTCACACCGTGTCACAGCACACACACACACTGATAGTGATTCACACCGTGTCACAGCACACACACACACTGATAGTGATTCACACCGTGTCACAGCACACACACACACTGATAGTGATTCACACCGTGTCACAGCACACACACACACTGATAGTGATTCACACCGTGTCACAGCACACACACACACACTGATAGTGATTCACACCGTGTCACAGCACACACACACACACTGATAGTGATTCACACCGTGTCACAGCACACACACACACTGATAGTGATTCACACCATGTCACAGCACACACACACTGATAGTGATTCACACCGTGTCACAGCACACAACACACTGATAGTGATTCACAACCGTGTCCAAGCACACACACACACTGATAGTGATTCACACCGTGTCACAGCACACACACACTGATAGTGATTCACACCGTGTCACAGCACACACACCACTGTAGTGATTCACACCGTGTCACAGCACACACACACTGATAGTGATTCACACCGTGTCACAGCACAAACACACACTGATAGTGATTCACACCGTGTCACAGCACACACACACACTGATAGTGATTCACACCATGTCACAGCACACACACACACTGATAGTGATTCACACCGTGTCAACAGCACACACACACTGATAGTGATTCACCGACCGTGTCACAGCACCCACACTGATAGTGGATTCCACACCGTGTCCACAGCACACACACACTGATAGTGATTCACACCGTTCACAGCACACACACACTGATAGTGATTCACACCGTGTCACAGCACACACACACTGATAGTGATTCACACCGTGTCACAGCACACAAACACACTGATAGTGATTCACACCGTGTCACAGCACACACACACTGATAGTGATTCACACCGTGTCACAGCCACACACACACTGATAGTGATTCACACCGTGTCACAGCACACACACACTGATAGTGATTCACACCGTGTCACAGCACACACACACTGATAGTGATTCACACCGTGTCACAGCACCACACACACTGATAGTGATTCACACCATGTCACAGCACACACACCACTGATAGTGATTCACACAAGTGTCACAGCACACACACACACTGATAGTGATTCACACCGTGTCACAGCACACACACACACTGATAGTGATTCACACCGTGTCACAGCACACACACACACTGATAGTGATTCACACCGTGTCACAGCACACACACACACTGATAGTGATTCACACCGTGACACAGCACACACACACACTGATAGTGATTCACACCGTGTCACAGCACACACACACACTGATAGTGATTCACACCGTGTCACAGCACACACACACACTGATAGTGATTCACACCGTGTCACAGCACACACACACTGATAGTGATTCACACGTGTCACAGCAACACACACACTGATAGTGATTCACACCGTGTCACAGCACACACACACACTGATAGTGATTCACACCGTGTCACAGCACACACACACTGATAGTGATTCACACCGTGTCACAGCACACACACACTGATAGTGATTCACACCAGTGTCACAGCACACACACACTGATAGTGATTCACACCGTGTCACAGCACACAAACACACTGATAGTGATTCACACCGTGTCACAGCACACACACACTGATAGTGATCACACCGTGTCACAGCACACACACACACTGATAGTGATTCACACCATGTCACAGCACACACACACTGATAGTGATTCACACCGTGTCACAGCACACACACACTGATAGTGATTCACACCGTGTCACAGCACACACACACTGATAGTGATTCACACCGTGTCACAGCACACACACACTGATAGTGATTCACACCATGTCACAGCACACACACACTGATAGTGATTCACAACGTGTCACAGCACACACACACACTGATAGTGATTCACACCGTGTCACAGCACACACACACACTGATAGTGATTCACACCGTGTCACAGCACACACACACACTGATAGTGATTCACACCGTGTCACAGCACACACACACACTGATAGTGATTCACACCGTGTCACAGCACACACACACACTGATAGTGATTCACACCGTGTCACAGCACACACACACACTGATAGTGATTCACACCGTGTCACAGCACACACACACACTGATAGTGATTCACACCGTGTCACAGCACACACACACTGATAGTGATTCACACCGTGTCACAGCACACACACACTGATAGTGATTCACACCGTGTCACAGCACACACACACACTGATAGTGATTCACACCGTGTCACAGCACACACACACTGATAGTGATTCACACCGTGTCACAGCACACACACACTGATAGTGATTCACACCGTGTCACAGCACACACACACACTGATAGTGATTCACACCGTGTCACAGCACACACACACCTATAGGTGATTCAACACCACACACTGATAGTGATTCACACCGTGTCACAGCACACACACACACTGATAGTGATTCACACCGTGTCACAGCACACACACACTGATAGTGATTCACACCGTGTCACAGCACACACACACACTGATAGTGATTCACACCGTGTCACAGCACACACACACTGATAGTGATTCACACCAGTGTCACAGCACACACACACACTGATAGTGATTCACACCGTGTCACAGCACACACACACACTGATAGTGATTCACACCGTGTCACAGCACACACACACACTGATAGTGATTCACACCGTGTCACAGCACACACACACACTGATAGTGATTCACACCGTGTCACAGCACACACACACACTGATAGTGATTCACACCGTGTCACAGCACACACACACACTGATAGTGATTCACACCGTGTCACAGCACACACACACTGATAGTGATTCACACCGTGTCACAGCACACACACACTGATAGTGATTCACACCGTGTCACAGCACACACACACTGATAGTGATTCACACCATGTCACAGCACACACACACTGATAGTGATTCACACCATGTCACAGCACACACACACTGATAGTGATTCACACCATGTCACAGCACACACACACTGATAGTGATTCACACCGTGTCACAGCACACAAACACACTGATAGTGATTCACACCGTGTCACAGCACACACACACTGATAGTGATTCACACGTGTCACAGCACCACACACACCTGATAGTGCTTCACACCGTGTCACAGCACCACACACACACTGATAGTGATTCACACCTGTGTCACAGCACACACACACACTGATAGTGATTCACACCGTGTCACAGCACACCACACACTGATAGTGATTCACACCGTGTCACAGCACACACACACTGATAGTGATTCACACCGTGTCACAGCACACAACCCACACTGATAGTGATTCACACCTGTGTCACCGCACCACCACACTGATAGTGATTCCCACCATGGTCACAGCACACACACACACTGATAGTGATTCACACAGTGTCACAGCACACACACACCTGATAGTGATTCACACCGTGTCACAGCACACACACACTGATAGTGATTCACACCAGTGTCACAGCACACACACATGATAGGATTCACACCATGCTCACAGCACACACACACACTGATAGTGATTCACACCGTGTCACAGCACACACACACTGATAGTGATTCACAACCGTGTCACAGCACACACACACACTGATAGTGATTCACACCGTGTCACAGCACACACACACACTGATAGTGATTCACATGTCACAGCACACCACACACTGATAGTGATTCACACCGTGTAACAGCACACACACACTGATAGTGATTCACACCGTGTCACAGCACACACACACTGATAGTGATTCACACCGTGTCACAGCACACCACACACACTGATAGTGATTCACACCGTGTCACAGCACACACACACACTGATAGTGATTCACACCGTGTCACAGCACACACACACTGATAGTGATTCACACAGTGTCACAGCACACACACACTGATAGTGATTCACACCGTGTCACAGCACACACACACTGATAGTGATTCACACCGTGTCACAGCACACACACACTGATAGTGATTCACACCGTGTCACAGCACACACACACACTGATAGTGATCACACCGTGTCACAGCCACACACACACTGATAGTGATTCACACCGTGTCAAGCACACAAACAACTGATAGTGATTCACACCATGTCACAGCACACACACACTGATAGTGATTCACACCGTGTCACAGCACACACACACACTGATAGTGATTCACACCGTGTCACAGCACACACACACACTGATAGTGATTCACACCGTGTCACAGCACACACACACTGATAGTGATTCACACCGTGTCACAGCACACACACACACTGATAGTGATTCACACCGTGTCACAGCACACACACACTGATAGTGATTCACACCGTGTCACAGCACACACACACACTGATAGTGATTCACACCGTGTCACAGCACACACACACTGATAGTGATTCACACCGTGTCACAGCACACACACACACTGATAGTGATTCACACCGTGTCACAGCACACACACACTGATAGTGATTCACACCGTGTCACAGCACACACACACACTGATAGTGATTCACACCGTGTCACAGCACACACACACTGATAGTGATTCACACCGTGTCACAGCACACACACACACTGATAGTGATTCACACCGTGTCACAGCACACACACACTGATAGTGATTCACACCGTGTCACAGCACACACACACACTGATAGTGATTCACACCGTGTCACAGCACACACACACAGATAGTGATTCACACCGTGTCACAGCACACACACACTGATAGTGATTCACACCGTGTCACAGCACACACACACACTGATAGTGATTCACACCATGACACAGCACACACACACACACTGATAGTGATTCACACCGTGTCACAGACACACAAACACACTGATAGTGATTCACACCGTGTCACAGCACACACACACTGATAGTGATTCACACCATGTCACAGCACACACACACACACTGATAGTGATTCACACCATGTCACAGCACACACACACTGATAGTGATTCACACCGTGTCACAGCACACACACACTGATAGTGATTCACACCGTGTCCAGCACACACACACTGATAGTGATTCACACCGTGTCACAGCAACACACACACTGATAGATGATTCACACCGTGTCACAGCACACACACCACACTGATAGTGATTCACACCAGTGTCACAAGCACACACACACACACTGGATAGTGATTCACACCGTGTCACAGCACACACACACTGATAGTGATTCACACCGTGTCACAGCACACACACACTGATAGTGATTCACACCGTGTCACAGACACACACACACACTGATAGTGAATTCACACCTTGTCACAGCACACACACACTGATAGTGATTCACACCAGGTTGTCACAGCACACACACACACACTGATAGTGATTCACACCGTGTCACAGCACACACACACTGATAGTGATTCACACCGTGTCACAGACACACAAACACACTGATAGTGATTCACACCATGTCACAGCACACACACACACTGATAGTGATTCACACCGTGTCACAGCACACACACACTGATAGTGATTCACACCGTGTCACAGCACACACACACTGATAGTGATTCACACTGTCACAGCACACACACACTGATAGTGATTCACACCGTGTCACAGTACACACACCTGATAGTGATTCACACGTTGTCACAGCACACACACCACTGATAGTGATTCACCACAGTGTCACAGCACACACACACACTGATAGTGATTCACACCGTGTCACAGCACACAACACACTGATAGTGATTCACCACCGATGTCACAGCACAAACACCACTGATAGTGATCACAACGGTCACAGCACACACACACTATAGTGATTCACAACGGTCACAGACACACCACACACACTGATAGTGATTCACACCGTGTCACAGCACACACACACACTGATAGTGATTCACACCGTGTCACAGCACACACACCACTGATAGTGATTCACACCGTGTCACAGCACACACACACACTGATAGTGATTCACACCGTGTCACAGCACACACACACACTGATAGTGATTCACACCGTGTCACAGCACACACACACTGATAGTGATTCACAACGTGTCACAGCACACACACACACTGATAGTGATTCACACCGTGTCACAGCACACACACACACTGATAGTGATTCACACCGTGTCACAGCACACACACACTGATAGTGATTCACACCGTGTCACAGCACACACACACTGATAGTGATTCACACCGTGTCACAGCACACACACACACTGATAGTGATTCACACCGTGTCACAGCACACACACACTGATAGTGATTCACACCGTGTCACAGCACACACACACTGATAGTGATTCACACCGTGTCACAGCACACACACACACTGATAGTGATTCACACCGTGTCACAGCACACACACACTGATAGTGATTCACACCGTGTCACAGCACACACACACACTGATAGTGATTCACACCGTGTCACAGCACACACACACACTGATAGTGATTCACACCGTGTCACAGCACACACACACTGATAGTGATTCACACCGTGTCACAGCACACACACACTGATAGTGATTCACACCGTGTCACAGCACACACACACTGATAGTGATTCACACCGTGTCACAGCACACACACACACTGATAGTGATTCACACCGTGTCACAGCACACACACACACTGATAGTGATTCACACCGTGTCACAGCACACACACACACTGATAGTGATTCACACCGTGTCACAGCACACACACACTGATAGTGATTCACACCGTGTCACAGCACACACACACTGATAGTGATTCACACCGTGTCACAGCACACACACACTGATAGTGATTCACACCGTGTCACAGCACACACACACTGATAGTGATTCACACCGTGTCACAGCACACACACACACTGATAGTGATTCACACCGTGTCACAGCACACACACACACTGATAGTGATTCACACCGTGTCACAGCACACACACACTGATAGTGATTCACAACGTGTCACAGCACACACACACACTGATAGTGATTCACACCGTGTCACAGCACACACACACTGATAGTGATTCACACCGTGTCACAGACACACACACACTGATAGTGATTCACACCGTGTCACAGCACACAACACACTGATAGTGATTCACACCGTGTCACAGCACACACACACTGATAGTGATTCACACCGTGTCACAGCACACACACACTGATAGTGATTCACACCGTGTCACAGCACACACACACTGATAGTGATTCACACCGTGTCACAGCCACACACACACTGATAGTGATTCACACCGTGTCACAGCACACACACACACTGATAGTGATTCACACCGTGTCACAGCAACACACACACACTGATAGTGATTCACACCGTGTCACAGCACACACACACTGATAGTGATTCACACCGTGTCACAGCACACACACACACTGATAGTGATTCACACCGTGTCACAGCACACACACACACTGATAGTGATTCACACCGTGTCACAGCACACACACACTGATAGTGATTCACACCGTGTCACAGCACACACACACACTGATAGTGATTCACACCATGTCACAGCACACACACACACTGATAGTGATTCACATGTCACAGCACACACACACACTGATAGTGATTCACACCGTGTCACAGACACACAAACACACTGATAGTGATTCACACCGTGTCACAGCACACACACCACTGATAGTGATTCACACCGTGTCACAGCACACACACACTGATAGTGATTCACACCGTGTCACAGCACACACACACTGATAGTGATTCACACCATGTCACAGCACACACACACACTGATAGTGATTCACAACCGTTTCACAGCACACACACACTGATAGTGATTCACACCGTGTCACAGCACACACACACTGATAGTGATTCACACCGGTCACAGCACACACACACACTGATAGTGATTCACACCGTGTCACAGACACACACACACTGATAGTGATTCACACCGTGTCACAGCACACACACACTGATAGTGATTCACACCGTGTCACAGCCACACACACTGATAGTGATTCACACCGTGTCACAGCACACACACACTGATAGTGATTCACACCGTGTCACCGCAACACACACACTGATAGTGATTCACACCGTGTCACAGCACACACACACACTGATAGTGATTCACACCGTGTCACAGCACACACACACATGATAGTGATTCACACCGTGTCACAGCACAACACACTGATAGTGATCACACCGTGTCACGCACACACACACTGATAGTGATTCACACCGTGTCACAGCACACACACACTGATAGTGATTCACACCGTGTCACAGCACACACACACTGATAGTGATTCACACCGTGTCACAGCACACACACACTGATAGTGATTCACACCGTGTCACAGCACACACACACACTGATAGTGATTCACACCGTGTCACCGACACACACACACACACTGATAGTGATTCACACCGTGTCACAGCACACACACACACACTGATAGTGATTCACACCGTGTCACAGCACACCACACACATGATAGTGATTCACACCACTGTCACAGCACACACACACACCTGATAGTGATTCACACCGTGTCACAGCCACACACACTGATAGTGATTCACACCGTGTCACAGCACACACACACACTGATAGTGATCCACACATTGTCACAGCACACACACACACTGATAGTGATTCACACCGTGTCACAGCACACACACACACTGATAGTGATTCACACCGTGTCACAGCACACACACACTGATAGTGATTCACACCGTGTCACAGCACACACACACACTGATAGTGATTCACACCGTGTCACAGCACACACACACACTGATAGTGATTCACACCGTGTCACAGCACACACACACTGATAGTGATTCACACCGTGTCACAGCACACACACACTGATAGTGATTCACACCGTGTCACAGCACACACACACACTGATAGTGATTCACACCGTGTCACAGCACACACACACTGATAGTGATTCACACCGTGTCACAGCACACACACACTGATAGTGATTCACACCGTGTCACAGCACACACACACTGATAGTGATTCACACCGTGTCACAGCACACACACACTGATAGTGATTCACACCGTGTCACAGCCACACACACACTGATAGTGATTCACACCGTGTCACAGCACACACACACTGATAGTGATTCACACCGTGTCACAGCACACACACACACTGATAGTGATTCACACCGTGTCACAGCACACACACACACTGATAGTGATTCACACCGTGTCACAGCACACACACACACTGATAGTGATTCACACCGTGTCACAGCACACACACACTGATAGTGATTCACACCATGTCACAGCACACACACACACTGATAGTGATTCACACCGTGTCACAGCACACACACACACTGATAGTGATTCACACCGTGTCACAGCACACACACACACTGATAGTGATTCACACCGTGTCACAGCACACACACACACTGATAGTGATTCACACCGTGTCACAGCACACACACACACTGATAGTGATTCACACGTGTCACAGCACACACACACACTGATAGTGATTCACACCGTGTCACAGCACACACACACTGATAGTGATTCACACCGTGTCACAGGCACACACACACTGATAGTGATTCACACCGTGTCACAGCACACACACACTGATAGTGATTCACACCGTGTCACAGCACACACACACTGATAGTGATTCACACCGTGTCACAGCACACACACACTGATAGTGATTCACACCGTGTCACAGCACCACACACAACTGATAGTGATTCACACCGTGTCACAGCACACACACACCTGATAGTGATTCACACCGTGTCACAGCACACACACACTGATAGTGATTCACACCGTGTCACAGCACACACACACTGATAGTGATTCACACCGTGTCACAGCACACACACACTGATAGTGATTCACACCGTGTCACAGCACACACACACTGATAGTGATTCACACCGTGTCACAGCACACACACACTGATAGTGATTCACACCGTGTCACAGCACACACACACTGATAGTGATTCACACCGTGTCACAGCACACACACACTGATAGTGATTCACACCGTGTCACAGCACACACACACTGATAGTGATTCACACCGTGTCACAGCACACACACACTGATAGTGATTCACACCGTGTCACAGCACACACACACTGATAGTGATTCACACCGTGCACAGCACACACACCTGATAGTGATTCACACCGTGTCACAGCACACAACACACTGATAGTGATTCACACCGTGACACAGCACACACACACTGATAGTGATTCACACCAGTGTCACAGCACACACACACACTGATAGTGATTCACACCGTGTCACAGCACACACACACTGATAGTGATTCACACCGTGTCACAGCACACACACACACTGATAGTGATTCACACCGTGTCACAGCACACACACACACTGATAGTGATTCACACCGTGTCACAGCACACACACACTGATAGTGATTCACACCGTGTCACAGCACACAACACACTGATAGTGATTCACACCGTGTCACAGCACACACACACACTGATAGTGATTCACACCGTGTCACAGCACACACACACTGATAGTGATTCACACCGTGTCACAGCACACACACACACTGATAGTGATTCACACCGTGTCACAGCACACACACACACTGATAGTGATTCACACCGTGTCACAGCACACACACACTGATAGTGATTCACACCGTGTCACAGCACACACACACTGATAGTGATTCACACCGTGTCACAGCACACACACACTGATAGTGATTCACACCGTGTCACAGCACACACACACTGATAGTGATTCACACCGTGTCACAGCACACACACACACTGATAGTGATTCACACCGTGTCACAGCACACACACACTGATAGTGATTCACACCGTGTCACAGCACACACACACTGATAGTGATTCACACCGTGTCACAGCACACACACACTGATAGTGATTCACACCGTGTCACAGCACACACACACACTGATAGTGATTCACACCGTGTCACAGCACACACACACTGATAGTGATTCACACCGTGTCACAGCACACACACACTGATAGTGATTCACACCGTGTCACAGCACACACACACACTGATAGTGATTCACACCGTGTCACAGCACACACACACACTGATAGTGATTCACACCGTGTCACAGCACACACACACTGATAGTGATTCACACCGTGTCACAGCACACACACACACTGATAGTGATTCACACCGTGTCACAGCACACACACACACTGATAGTGATTCACACCGTGTCACAGCACACACACACTGATAGTGATTCACACCATGTCACAGCACACACACACTGATAGTGATTCACACCAGTGTCACAGCACACACACACTGATAGTGATTCACACCGTGTCACAGCACACACACACTGATAGTGATTCACACCGTGTCACAGCACACACACACACTGATAGTGATTCACACCGTGTCACAGCACACACACACACTGATAGTGATTCACACCGTGTCACAGCACACACACACTGATAGTGATTCACACCGTGTCACAGCACACACACACACTGATAGTGATTCACACCGTGTCACAGCACACACACACTGATAGTGATTCACACCGTGTCACAGCACACACACACACTGATAGTGATTCACACCGTGTCACAGCACACAACACACTGATAGTGATTCACACCGTGTCACAGCACACACACACTGATAGTGATTCACACCGTGTCACAGCACACACACACTGATAGTGATTCACACCGTGTCACAGCACACACACACTGATAGTGATTCACACCGTGTCACAGCACACACACACACTGATAGTGATTCACACCGTGTCACAGCACACACACACACTGATAGTGATTCACACCGTGTCACAGCACACACACACTGATAGTGATTCACACCGTGTCACAGCACACACACACTGATAGTGATTCACACCGTGTCACAGCACACACACACACTGATAGTGATTCACACCGTGTCACAGCACACACACACTGATAGTGATTCACACCGTGTCACAGCACACACACACACTGATAGTGATTCACACCGTGTCACAGCACACACACACACTGATAGTGATTCACACCGTGTCACAGCAACACACACACACTGATAGTGATTCACACCGTGTCACAGCACACACACACACTGATAGTGATTCACACCGTGTCACAGCACACACACACTGATAGTGATTCACACCGTGTCACAGCACACACACACTGATAGTGATTCACACCGTGTCACAGCACACACACACACTGATAGTGATTCACACCGTGTCACAGCACACACACACTGATAGTGATTCACACCGTGTCACAGCACACACACACTGATAGTGATTCACACCGTGTCACAGCACACACACACTGATAGTGATTCACACCGTGTCACAGCACACACACACTGATAGTGATTCACACCGTGTCACAGCACACACACACTGATAGTGATTCACACCGTGTCACAGCACACACACACACTGATAGTGATTCACACCGTGTCACAGCACACACACACTGATAGTGATTCACACCGTGTCACAGCACACACACACTGATAGTGATTCACACCGTGTCACAGCACACACACACTGATAGTGATTCACACCGTGTCACAGCACACACACACTGATAGTGATTCACACCGTGTCACAGCACACACACACACTGATAGTGATTCACACCGTGTCACAGCACACACACACTGATAGTGATTCACACCGTGTCACAGCACACACACACACTGATAGATTCACACCGTGTCACAGCACACACACACTGATAGTGATTCACACCGTGTCACAGCACACACACACACTGATAGTGATTCACACCGTGTCACAGCACACACACACTGATAGTGATTCACACCGTGTCACAGCACACACCACACTGATAGTGATTCACACCGTGTCACAGCACACACACACTGATAGTGATTCACACCGTGCACAGCACACACACACTGATAGTGATTCACACCGTGTCACAGCACACACACACACTGATAGTGATTCACACCGTGTCACAGCACACACACACTGATAGTGATTCACAACGTGTCACAGCACACACACACACTGATAGTGATTCACACCGTGTCACAGCACACACACACTGATAGTGATTCACACCGTGTCACAGCACACACACACTGATAGTGATTCACACCGTGTCACAGCACACAAACACACTGATAGTGATTCACAACGTGTCACAGCACACACACACTGATAGTGATTCACACCGTGTCACAGCACACACACACACTGATAGTGATTCACACCGTGTCACAGCACACTGTGAAAAGCCCCTAGTCGCCACATTCCGGCGCCTGTTCGGGGAGGCTGTTACGGGAATCGAACCGTGCTGCTGGCCTGCCTTGGTCTGCTTTCAAAGCCAGCGATTTAGCCCAGTCAGCTAAACAGCCCCTGTTCACCTTTCCGAGTTTAATAAATGTTTTATTCTTTTGTTAAACATTCATCAGCTGATTCCTGTGACTCGGTTCAGTAGCTGTGACCCTTGGTTCTGGACTCCCCCACCATCGGGAACATCCTTCCTGCATCTCCTCTGTCCAGTCCTGTTACAATTTTATAGGTTTCGATGAGATCCCCCCCTCATTCTTCTGAACTCCAGTGAATACAATCCTAACCGATTCAATCTCCCTTCGAGGGGCTGGTTTAGCACACTGGGCTAAATCACTGGCTTTTAAAGCAGACCAAGGCAGGCCAGCAGCACGGGTTCAATTCCCGTACCAGCCTCCCTGAACAGGCGCTAGAATGTGGCAACTCGGAGCTTTTCACAGTAACTTCACTGAAGCCTACTTGTGACAATAAGCGATTATTAGTATTATTTTGTTCCCTCATCTAGATCATTAATATATATTTTGAATAGCTGGGGTCCCAGCACCTATCCCTGCGTGACCCCACTAGTTACTGGCTGCCAATTTGGAAAAAGATCCGTTAATTCCTACTCTTTGTTTCCTGTCTGCCAACCAGTTTTCTATCCACCTCAATACACTACCCCCAATCAGATGTGCATTAATTTTGCACATTAATCTTTTATGCGGGACTTTGTCAAAAGCCTTCTGAAAGTCCACATACACTCCATCCACTGGCTCCCCCTCGTCAATTCTGGCAATCACATCCTCGGAGAATTCCAGTAGATTTGTCAAGCCTGATTTTCCCTTCATAAATCCATGTCGACTCTGTCCGATCCCACCACTGCTCTTTGAATGTTTGCCGTTGCCTGTCCACAATCATCCCTTTCAGTAAGGATCCTCAATCGATCACGGCCAACTCACGCCTCATTTCATCGTAGTTTCCTTTGTTAAAATTCAGGACCCTAATGTCAGAATCAACTACTTCACTCTCCACCTTGATGAAAAATTCTATCATGTTATGGTCACTCATCCCTAAGGGGTCTCGTACAACTGGATTGCCAAAAAGAATACATTTGTTCAAAAATCATCGATGTGCACTCAAATTAAAATTAGGACGAGATAACATAATGTCCTGCACATGACGATAGTTGCCAATGATAATCAAGGCACGTACATGATATTATAATATCACCAGGGGCATGGGTGCCTCTTCTTATCTACAAGCTTCCAGACAGTTAGTAGATTAAGCATATATCGGAACTATAGCTGCCAGACTCCCTTCCATTGTCCTGTGTTCTATGATGATCATGTGAGTGGGAACTGCCTGGTACCAATAGACTGTATAGCTGCTTCGCTTAAAAGTCCTTGGGAGTTTTATCTGCAGCAACATCTGCCTACAGACACCTCCTAGTCTGTGCAAGCAGGAGCTCATGTGGGCCCTTAGATTTTATTTAAACCTAGTATGTGGGTTTTTACCTAAATCTACCTATTTATACCTCAATCTACCTCTTCAGTTGGGATCTATCAAGCTGGGTTCCAACCTGGCTTCTGACTTCTCCAATAGTAACATCAGCTGGGAGGCCAGGAAAAGCCTGGTCTGTTCTTCCATCCATGTGCTGTCGCTCATCTTTTACAACCTCTGCGTTTCTGCACACATTATTACGGCGCCCTGGGCTAGGGCGCAGTCAATTCCAGCCCCACAGGCCCCTGGAGCCCCAACATAAGCGAATTAACCAATAATTTGTGTAAAGTTTCAGAGACCTTTGGTCCTCGTCTGCTCCAGTGACTTAATGGCTCCAGATTTGTAAGTAAACCATAAAAACTGTTTATTTATAACAACAAAAGAGATAAGGTATGCAACAGTTATAATAGAATAACGGCCAGCTAATCTATTACTCCCCGCTCTTACCATCTCACCCTCTATCCAAACATACCGAAGACAGACACAGGTAGGAAAAAGGGAAATGGGTAAAATAATGGGGATTAAAATGGAAGGAAGAGAACTGCTACTGAACACATGGTTCACTGAACCAGCTATCATCCTCGGACCCGGAACCACCATTGGTTGAAACCACCATTGCAATTTTTAACAAGGTTCTTGTGGCTGGAACATTCAGGCAGGACTCTCAGGCTGTGCGATTCCCTCTGGGGAGTCACTTTAACTTGTGTTGACCTGGTCCTTCACTCCGATGATCCTCCTCAGGTCTGTTTAATTCTGACTTGCCTCCACCTCCACCAGATTAACTATCAGCCTCACCGAGATAATGAAATGAAATGAAAATCGCTTATTGTCACGAGTAGGCTTCAATGAAGTTACTGTGAAAAGCCCCTAGTCGCCACATTCCGGCACCTGTTCGGGGAGGCTGTTACGGGAATTGAACCATGCTGCTGGCTTGCCTTGGTCTGCTTTCAAAGCCAGCGATTAGCCCTGTGAGCTAAACAGCCCCTTATCAGATAAGACTAGAGTTCCCCACATGAGAGTTTAAAAGGGGTTTTCAAACACCCCTTCCCATCGGCAGCTGGTGCTGGAGTGGATTTCCCTGCAGAGTAAACAGGCTGAGTAGAGAGAAAGGCCTTTTATTCAGGTCTTTAGAGAGTGAGATCAGAGCTGTGGTCCTCTAGTTTCCTAATGAAAAATGAAAATTGAAAGCAAACACACGGTCTCACAAAGTAATGAACATTCCAGAATGATCAGCACCAACCAGCATCGAGTGTCAGTTGAGACCTGGGAATATCAAGTAGTTCATTGGCTGACAGCCAAGTCCATCGAGAGAGGTCATCACTGATGTCAGCACGACAGTACAGCCTGCTGGGGATTTTTTTTTTAATAAAAGGGGAAGTCCATCTTAAAGGTATAGACCCCCAGTAATTGTCCAGGTGCAAAAATTATAAAAACAAAAAAGGACAGAATTTGCAAAGGAAAACAAGGGACTGATAAAGATGTACAAGGGGTTCCTTGTGTCATCTATCACTTTCTTGGTATGTTTCTCCTCTCTCGTACTCGCTGTCACTTCTCTATACCTAAAACAATTCTAATTTTAAGGAGATCATCTGTTAGTTACCGGAATTGACAGGATTCAGAGAGCTGTGTCACACCAGTAAGAGTGGGCAGCACGATAGCATGAGGGCAGCAGGGTAGCATGGTGGTTAGCATAAATGCTTCACAGCTCCCGGGTCCCAGGTTCAGTTCCCGGCTGGGTCACTGTCTATGCGGAGTCTGCACGTCCTCCCCGTGTGTGCGTGGGTTTCCTCCGGGTGCTCCGGTTTCCTCCCACAGTCCAAAGATGTGCGGTTTAGGTGGATTGGCCATGCTAAATTGCCCGTAGTGTCCTGAAAAGTAAGGTTGGGGGGGGGGGGCGGTTGTTGGGTTACGGGTATAGGGTGGATACGTGGGTTTGAGTAGGGTGATCATGGCTCGGCACGACATCGAGGGCCGAAGGGCCTGTTCTGTGCTGTACTGTTCTATGTTCTATGATACTAAACAACAGACTGGACTTCTTTTCACCTCAAACTCTAATGTTCCATTTACTTGGAGCTCAAAGTCTGCCTTCAGGCCTTTCAAGATTTCTACTGTCTGTTTTTCTGCTCTCTGGAGAGATTTAGGGCAGAATACAATTTGCAGCAGTACCTAGGGTGGGTATGAGGAGACAGGAGTCTCTGCCAGACTGTGATGGGGATTGAGTGAGCAGCTAAAGGGTTCATGTGGGAATTCAGTACATGGGGGGGAAGAATTTTTATTCCGATTTGTAAAGTGTGAAAAGTATTATCAGCGCTGACAATGTTTATCAATAGTTTAAGGGTGATTAGGTTAAGGAGAGGGAAGGTTAATACAAATCAACCAAAGATGAATAAAGTTTAATGTAAATTGGAATCTGATTTCACCTTGCTGAAGTACCCTGTGAGACTTTACCCTGTTTGAGGTGCTATCTAATTGCAAGTTGTTGGTGTGACAGTTGATCACAGAATCTTGATTGGGAATTCAATTCCCTGGATTTTTGTGTTAAAAGTGTTGTGACCTATATCAGCTCCAACGTATTAATTAAATGAGTTGCAATCTCGTATTTCTGCCATTGTAAGAGCAAGTAAAAAATGCCAGTTCAGCCGCATATCACCTTTCATTTGATTTTGATTTTTTAAAAATTTGATTTATTGTCACATGTACCGAAGTACAGTGAAAAGTATTTATCTACGGCCGAGGGAACGTGCACAGTACGTACATAGTAGATAAAAAGAATAATCAACAGAGAACATTGACAAATGGTACATCGACAAACAGTGATTGGTTACAGTGCGGAACAAGGGGCCAAACAAAGCAAATACATGAGCAAGAGCAGCTTAGGGCGTCGTGAATAGTGTTCTTACAGGGAACAGATCAATCTGAGGGGGAGTCGTTGAGGAGTCTTGTAGCTGTTCCTATGTCTGGGTGTGCGAGTCTTCAGACTTCTGTACCTTCTGCCTGATGGAAGGGTCTGGAAGAAGGCAATGCCTGGGTGGGAGGGGTCTCTGATAATGCTGTCTGCCTTCCTGAGGCAGCGGGAGGGGTAGACAGAATCAATGTGGGGTGGCAAGCTTGTGTGATGCGCTGGGCTGAGTTCACCACACTCTGCAGTTTCTTGCGACCTTGGGCCGAGCAGTTGCCATACCCAAGCTGTGATGCAGCCGGATAGGATGCTCTCTGTGGCACATCTGTAGAAGTTTGTGAGAGTTGATGCAGACATGCCAAATTTCTTTAGCTTCCGTAGGAAGTAGAGACGTTGTTGGGCTTTCTTGACTGTTGCATCAACGTAAGTGGACCCGGACAGACTGTTGGTGATGGTGACCCCGCAGGAACGTAAGGCTATCGACCATCTCCACTTCGGAGCCATTGATGCAGACGGGAGTGTGTGTTGTGCTGCGCTTCCTGAAGTCGATGATCAGTTTCTTGGTCTTCCCGAAATTTAGAGAGAGGTTGTTTTTCATGAGGATCTGGGACAGTAAAATGAATGGCCATTGTGACTGACCCAGTTTCTTTACTTTCAACTATTTTTTAAAAACGGCTTTCTGCAGCTCTGAACATTTCTGTGTTCCACTTTCAGCAGCTGTGGTTTCTCTCAAGCATTTCAAAATGCAATCTCAACTCCACTTCTGACACCAGGGCCGGGATTCTCCAACACCCCGGCGGCTCGGAGAATCCCGGGGGGGGGGGGGGGCGTGAATACTGTCCCGACGCCGGCTGCCGTATTCTCCAGCGTGGGGGCACTTCTTTCTTCCGCGTCAGGCGCCTGTAGGGCTCCGCCATATTGCCCGGTGGCCGGCGCGGAGAAGAGAACCCCCAGGTGCATGCGCGAAAATATGCTGGCCGTTCCGCGCATGCGCGAGATCACGCTGGCCGTTCCGCGCATGCGCGAGATCACGCTGGCCGTTCCGCGCATGCGTGAGATCACGCTGGCCGTTCCGCGCATGCGCGAACTCGTGCTGGCCCTTCACCGCTGGTTGGAGCGGCGCCAACCACTCCGCCGTCCACCAAGCCCCCGAGAAAGGTGAGAATTCCTCTCTTTCGGGGGGTGCTGAGTGGTTGGTGCTGGTTCTCCCGCCGGCAGAAGGGAGAATCCCGGCCCATATTACAAGCTCAAAGATCACAATACCCCGAGTACAATGTCTTCATTGGAGCTACGTGTAACTTGGCTGTCCCGAGCCTTTGCTTCAGGGTAGAGGTCTCATAACAACACAAAACCATTGACCTCGAGTAAATGATTGTATTTCAATCCCAAATACTGGGGTTTGCCTGTCGAGTTTCATGTCCCTGTTGTTATTTACCAGAGAGCCAAGATTTCAACAATTTCAGTCTGGCTTTGCAAAGCTGGAGTTTGGAGTATGGAAAGAATCAGAGACAAGGTGCGTGTGTGTGTGGGGGTGGGAATGAGTCAGGTTTCTCTCCCGCTCCCTGCTGATCCCACTCTGCCTGTCACTTCACACACCGAGTATTAATCCTTTTCCAGCATTGCATAAACTACCTGGAAGCTTAACGTGCTGCTGAGACTCTCTGGGCAGCCTTGAAGTACTCATCGACAGGCAGGTGACTGCTTATCACTGGTGTTCTCACTTGGCAGCAACAGCCTGGAAACACACTGTGCCTGATCAGCAGGCCAAATATCACAGAAGCAAAGCATGGGGAGAATTGACAGCTGATGTCCTTTCAAACAATGCCCAGTCCTTCTGGACTAGAACTCCAAGGAATATAGATTGTGTGACCAACCCTCACACACTTGGTATTAGTTAAGATCCTCAAACACAGTGAACGCCCACAGCGTGCATCAAAAAGGTGAAATCAGCTGCAAATTGATATTCAATTTGATTTCATTAAATTTAATTCAATAACCTTTAAAATTATTGAGAAACCTTACCAGCACTTGCAAAGCCGACTAATACTTAAACGCTTTGCAAGCTGGAATAAAACTTCTGCACAAGATAGCACAAGTGGATAGCACTGTGGCTTCACAGCGCCAGGGTCCCAGGTTCGATTCCCGGCTGGGTCACTGTCTGTGCGGAGTCTGCACGTTCTCCCCGTGTCTGCGTGGGTTTCCTCCGGGTGCTCCGGTTTCCTCCCATGGTCCAAAGGGGTACAGGTCAGGTGGATTGGCCATGATAAATTGCCCTTAGTGTCCAAAACAGTTAGGATGGGTTATTGGGTTACGGGGATAGGGTGGAATGAGGGCTTAAGTGGGTCGGTGCAGACTCGATGGGCCGAATGGCCTCCTTCTGCACTGCATGTTCTATGTTCTATGTTCATTAAAGCACCTCTTAGCCCCGTGAACTGAATTCTCTTTTGAATCTAATTGGCTGCACGTCAGTCTTTGTCACAATCTGGCAAAGACTCTGTACTGAGGGAGTGCCGCACTGTCAGAGAGTCAGTACTGAGGGAGCGCCGCACTGTCAGAGGGTCAGTACTGAGGGAGTGCCGCACTGTCAGAGGGTCAGTACTGAGGGAGTGCCGCACTGTCAGAGGGTCAGTACTGAGGGAGTGCCGCACTGTCAGAGGGTCAGTACTGAGGGAGTGCTGCACTGTCAGAGGGTCAGTACTGAGGGAGTGCCGCACTGTCAGAGGGTCAGTACTGAGGGAGCCCTGCACTGTCAGAGGGTCAGTACTGAGGGAGTGCTGCACTGTCAGAGGGTCAGTACTGAGGGAGTGCCGCACTGTCACAGGGTCAGTACTGAGGGAGTGCCGCACTGTCAGAGGGTCAGTACTGAGGGAGTGCTGCACTGTCAGAGGGTCAGTACTGAGGGAGTGCTGCACTGTCAGAGGGTCAGTACTGAGGGAGTGCTGCACTGTCAGAGGGTCAGTACTGAGGGAGTGCTGCACTGTCAGAGGGTCAGTACTGAGGGAGTGCCGCACTGTCAGAGGGTCAGTACTGAGGGAGAGCCGCACTGTCAGAGGGCCAGTACTGAGGGAGTGCTGCACTGTCAGAGGGTCAGTGCTGAGGGAGTACTGCACTGTCAGAGGGTCAGTACTGAGGGAGTGCTGCACTGTCAGAGGGTCAGTACTGAGGGAGTGCCGCACTGTCAGAGGGTCAGTACTGAGGGAGCCCTGTACTGTCAGAGGGTCAGTACTGAGGGAGTGCCGCACTGTCAGAGGGTCAGTACTGAGGGAGTACTGCACTGTCAGAGGGTCAGTACTGAGGGAGTGCTGCACTGTCAGAGGGTCAGTACTGAGGGAGTGCCGCACTGTCAGAGGGTCAGTACTGATGGAGTGCCGCACTGTCAGAGGGTCAGCACTGAGGGACTGCCGCACTCTCAGAGGGTCAGTACTGAGGGAGTACTGCACTGTCAGAGGGTCAGTACTGAGGGAGTGCTGCACTGTCAGAGGGTCAGTACTGAGGGAGTGCCGCACTGTCAGAGGGTCAGTACTGAGGGAGTGCTGCACTGTCAGAGAGTCAGTGCTGAGGGAGTGCTGCACTGTCAGAGGGTCAGTACTGAGGGAGTGCCGCACTGTCAGAGGGTCAGTACCGAGGGAGTGCTGCACTGTCAGAGGGTCAGTACTGAGGGAGTGCTGCACTGTCAGAGGGTCAGTACTGAGGGAGTGCCGCACTGTCGGAGGGTCAGTACTGAGGGAGTGCTGCACTGTCAGAGGGTCAGTACTGAGGGAGTGCTGCACTGTCAGAGGGTCAGTACTGAGGGAGCGCTGCACTGTCAGAGGGTCAGTAGTAAGGGAGTGCTGCACTGTCAGAGCGTCAGTACTGAGGGAGCGCTGCACTGTCAGAAGGTCAGTACTGAGGGAGTGCCGCACTGTCAGAGGGTCAGTACTGTGGGAGTGCTGCACTGTCAGAGGGTCAGTACTGAGGGAGCGCCGCACTTTCAGAGGGTCAGTAGTAAGGGAGTGCTGCACTGTCAGAGGGTCAGTACTGAGGGAGTGCTGCACTGTCAGAGGGTCAGTACTGAGGGAGAGCCGCACTGTCAGAGGGTCAGTACTGAGGGAGTGCTGCACTGTCAGAGGGTCAGTACTGAGGGAGTGCTGCACTGTCAGAGGGTCAGTACTGAGGGAGTGCTGCACTGTCAGAGGGTCAGTACTGAGGGAGTGCTGCACTGTCAGAGGGTCAGTACTGAGGGAGTGCCGCACTGTCAGAGGGTCAGTACTGAGGGAGAGCCGCACTGTCAGAGGGTCAGTACTGAGGGAGTGCTGCACTGTCAGAGGGTCAGTACTGAGGGAGTGCCGCACTGTCAGAGGGTCAGTACTGAGGGAGTGCCGCACTGTCAGAGGGTCAGTACCGAGGGAGTGCTGCACTGTCAGAGGGTCAGTACTGAGGGAGCGCTGCACTGTCAGAAGGTCAGTACTGAGGGAGTGCCGCACTGTCAGAGGGTCAGTACTGTGGGAGTGCTGCACTGTCAGAGGGTCAGTACTGAGGGAGCGCCGCACTTTCAGAGGGTCAGTAGTAAGGGAGTGCTGCACTGTCAGAGGGTCAGTACTGAGGGAGTGCTGCACTGTCAGAGGGTCAGTACTGAGGGAGAGCCGCACTGTCAGAGGGTCAGTACTGAGGGAGTGCTGCACTGTCAGAGGGTCAGTACTGAGGGAGTGCTGCACTGTCAGAGGGTCAGTACTGAGGGAGTGCCGCACTGTCAGAGGGTCAGTACTGAGGGAGAGCCGCACTGTCAGAGGGCCAGTACTGAGGGAGTGCTGCACTGTCAGAGGGTCAGTGCTGAGGGAGTACTGCACTGTCAGAGGGTCAGTACTGAGGGAGTGCTGCACTGTCAGAGGGTCAGTACTGAGGGAGTGCCGCACTGTCAGAGGGTCAGTACTGAGGGAGTGCTGTACTGTAAGAGGGTCAGTACTGAGGGAGTGCCGCACTGTCAGAGGGTCAGTACTGAGGGAGTACTGCACTGTCAGAGGGTCAGTACTGAGGGAGTGCTGCACTGTCAGAGGGTCAGTACTGAGGGAGTGCCGCACTGTCAGAGGGTCAGTACTGATGGAGTGCCGCACTGTCAGAGGGTCAGTACTGAGGGAGCCCTGCACTGTCAGAGGGTCAGTACTGAGGGAGCGCTGCACTGTCAGAGGGTCAGTACTGAGGGAGTGCCGCACTGTCAGAGGGTCAGTACTGAGGGAGTGCTGCACTGTCAGACGGTCAGTGCTGAGGGAGTGCTGCACTGTCAGAGGGTCAGTACTGAGGGAGTGCCGCACTGTCAGAGGGTCAGTACCGAGGGAGTGCTGCACTGTCAGAGGGTCAGTACTGAGGGAGTGCTGCACTGTCAGAGGGTCAGTACTGAGGGAGTGCCGCACTGTCGGAGGGTCAGTACTGAGGGAGTGCTGCACTGTCAGAGGGTCAGTACTGAGGGAGTGCTGCACTGTCAGAGGGTCAGTACTGAGGGAGCGCTGCACTGTCAGAGGGTCAGTAGTAAGGGAGTGCTGCACTGTCAGAGGGTCAGTACTGAGGGAGCGCTGCACTGTCAGAAGGTCAGTACTGAGGGAGTGCCGCACTGTCAGAGGGTCAGTACTGTGGGAGTGCTGCACTGTCAGAGGGTCATTACTGAGGGAGCGCCGCACTGTCAGAGGGTCAGTAGTAAGGGAGTGCTGCACTGTCAGAGGGTCAGTACTGAGGGAGTGCTGCACTGTCAGAGGGTCAGTACTGAGGGAGTGCGGCACTGTCAGAGGGTCAGTACTGAGGGAGTGCCGCACTGTCAGAGGGTCTGTACTGAGGGAGTGCTGCACTGTCAGAGGGCCAGTACTGAGGGAGAGCCGCACTGTCAGAAGGTCAGTACTGAGGGAATGCCACACTGTCAGAGGGTCAGTACTGAGGGAGTGCCGCACTGTCAGAAGGTCAGTACTGAGGGAGCGCCGCACTGTCAGAGGGTCAGTACTGAGGGAGAGCCGCACTGTCAGAGGGTCAGTACTGAGGGAGTGCTGCACTGTCAGAGGGTCAGTACTGAGGGAGTGCCGCACTGTGGAGGGTCAGTACTGAGGGAGTGCTGCACTGTCAGAGGGTCAGTGCTGAGGGAGTGCTGTTTTTTCAGTAGTTTAACCCTGGTCTCACTCTCTCTGGGTTGTTTGTAAACGTTCTCTGGTTTATTTTAATGAAGAATGCGGTCCCTTTTCCCCACTGTCCTCCAGAATATTTTTATCCCTGAATCAACCAATTACTGGTCATTGATCTGAATCTTGTTTGTGTGGAACATTTACTGATGTTGTTCAAATACCCAGACTGAAAACATAGCAATTGATTCTTGCGTAATCAGTCGGGTTCATTTTGTGAGGGTGTCATGTTTTATAAACAGCACACTTTCCATTTTACCACTGGAGTGAGACCAGCTTCTGCAACATCGCGATTATAAATCAAAGTGTGATCAGTCCAATGCTAACAATCTGAGTGAAGGAACATTAATCTGTTACGAAAGCTCTTGAGGGAGGTCAGGAGATGTGTGTGTGCCTGTGCGTGGCGTCTCTACCAGACTCTGGACATGCTTTGACAATGATTGAGTGGATGTTCTGTTGCAGAGACCCTGGATCAATGTCTGATATCCACTCACCAGTAAATCCGACCAGACGTTCCACAGCATCAACCTGATTCATGCAGCACCTTTAACGTAATGAAATATTCTGAGGTACGTTATAAATCACCGAGCTACGTGAGGAGATATTGGAACAGGCAAACCGAGGCTCGGTCAAAGAGGAGGCTTTGAAGGAGGGTCCTGAGGGAGGTGGGGAAGTGGAGACGAGCAGTCTGATTGAGTGACAGCCCACCGACACAAACACAACACACATCAGAAGACAGAAGATGGGGCCGGAGCGAGGCGACTCTCTGTGAGCTCTCCCCAACACTTTTTACTTAACTTATACTCATTCTAATCTTTTAAAATTTAATTCTGAGACTATACCTTGTGTTGCCCTATTATGTATTTTCTTTTCTTCCCATGTACTTAATGATCTGTTCAGCTGCTCGCAGAAAAATACTTTTCACTGCACCTTGGTACACATGATAATAAATAAATCCAATCCAATGTCAAGCAGAAGCAAACTTGGAATGATTTCAAAAATTGAGAAGGGTGAACTTCAGTAATGAAGGACTTGTTGTGGCCATTTCTACAGAAGCTGCAATGGGTGGGGGGAGGGGGGGGGGTCAGTCGGAGAATTGCCCCCTCAGTTCTGTCGCTTTCAGCTGCCTGGGTTCTCACTCAATCAGACTGCTCGTCTCCACCTCCCCACCTCCCTCAGGACCTTCCTTCAAAGCCTCCTCTTTGACCGAGCCTCGGTTTGCCTGTTCCACTATCTCCTCACGTAGCTCAGTGATTTATAATGTTCCTCAGGATATTTCATTACGTTAAAAGTGCTGCATGAATCAGGTTGATGGTGTGGTCGGATTTACTGGTGAGTCGATATCAGACACAGGAAAGTCACAGTTGTTTGTGCTGGAAAATAATCCTCACAAGGCCCACAGGGGAAATCACTGATAGATCTCCCCATGGGCTTCACAGAATAACAGTTCCTGTGGTGAGTGGGCGGAGCCCCACCCAGCTGGACCTTTAAATGTAGCTCCCGGAGCCGGACCGGCTGTTCCTGGTAGTCCTGGGCTGTGATCTTTGTTTTGTGAGCTGCAGTAACAGTTTTATTTTCTGCTTAAAGTAAACCAGTTTGATCTTGCACTCTGCGCTTCCTGCAATTATTACACTGGCGACGAGGATTCTAAGTAGTTTTTTCCAAACTCCCCGACGTCAACTCTGGTGAGAAGCAAAGCAAAAGGAAAACCCCGGATTTCCCTCTTGTTTGGGAAGCTCGAGCATTATGTAGACATGGAGGACTGGTCCCGGTATGCCGAACGAGTGCTTTGCCTGGGTCCTGTCCATTGGCCACGCTTACAGCAGCCTTGTGACTGACACATGTAGTTCCCAGGGAGGCTTCCCTGGTACTTCTAGGCTTATTCGACCATGTTTGGAGACCACATTCTGCAGCACCAATGGCTTTGAGGGGGATAACAGACATAAATTAATCCTTTTGACAGCCTGCCGGTCCCCGAATTTCAACATGGAGAGTTTAACTTATCTTGCAACCTGACACCAAAACGTTCAACCAGCCTGTGAATCTGGTAAAGAACCATTTCCACCCAAAGCTGCCCTTAATCATCCAGAATTACTGATTCAACATGGCTGGGAGAACCCCTGGGCAGCCCGTGACAGAATTCCTGGCTAGATTAAAGAAGCTGGCCAAACACAGTAAATTTGTCCCATCCCTGAATGAGATGCTACCCGACCGACTAGTGTGCGGGATTAATAATATCGTAATATCAATAATAATTGTTGTCAGAACCCACCCTAGACCTCAAAGCAGCTATAGAATTATCACTATCCTCGGAGAGCACTGAGGGGGGGTCCCACAACCCCCCAGGGATGATGGGTTCTCAGGCTGTGTTTTGGCGGGTTGGGGGAAGAGAAGAGGGAAGGATCCCACCACCAATTCAGCATTCATCCAGGACACTCTCAAATCTCCAAACATGGCCGAATAAGCCTAGAAGTACCAGGGAAGCCTCTCTGGGAACTACATGTGTCAGTCAGAAGGCTGCTGTAAGTGTGGCCAATGGACAGGACCCAGGCAAGGCTGCCAGTCCAGCAGTACGCCTACTGCCCAGAGCAGGGAGCCAAAGCCCACTTAGGCCTGGGAACTGCAAGTCTATCAGCTAATCTGCCTCATCATCCCTCAGGCTGTCCAATTAGAGATAACACTCTAGTTCAACGGCCATTCTGTAGACATGGAGATGGATACGGGAGCTGCCATCTCTATTATCGGGGAAGAGGCCTTCAGGCGTCTGCAGATAGGCATCTCGGCCTTCGACCTGTGAGACATCATGGCCAAGCTGGCCACATATATAGGGGAACCGCTGATGATTATGGTGTCACTGTGACCCCCGGTTACCCTCAGACAGCAGACGGCCTGACTCCCACTCATTGTTGTACGAGGCCCAGAACCCGGCTCCGCAGTATCTATCTGCCTGGCTACAAATGTTTATACCACGAATCGGTGGACTGCATGAAGTCATTGGCAAATACTCAGAGGTATTCCAAAATGGCCTTGGCAGAATAAAGGGAGCAAGGGTAAAGGTTTATATGGACCCCGATGCTCTACCCAAATATTTCAGGGCTCGGCCAGTGCCATAGGCTTGACGTACGAGAGACCTCAAGTGGTTAGAGAGCTTCAGTATAATAATAATAATAATCGCTTATTGTCACGAGTAGGCTTCAATGAAGTTGCTGTGAAAAACCCCTAGTCGCCACATTCCGTCGCCTGTTCGGGGAGGCTGGTACGAGAATCGAACCCGCGCTGCTGGCATTGTTCTGCATTGCAAGCCAGCTGTTTAGCCCAATGTGCTAAACCAGCCCCAGCTAGTACGAGCAGTGCGGCTCAGAGGGGGCTGCATCAGTCGTTCCTGTCCTCCAGCCCAACAAGTCGGTCGCCTTTGCAGAGATGAGAAACTAACGGTTAATAAAGCTTCACATTTACATCAGTACCCATGCCACGCATAGATCTGTATGCCAAACCGGCAGGGGATCAAACCTTTACCAAACTCGATATGAGCCATGCCTACCTCCAGCTAGAACTAGACGGGTCATCCGGGAAGCAAGTGATGATTAACACCCACATGGTTTACTGACACCCATAAGGGTTTATACCAATGTACATGCCTGTCCTTTGGAGTCTCCTTGGCATGGACCATTCCTCAACACATGCTGGATAACAATTCTCCGAGGCCTATCTAAAGTGGCAGCAACGTACTAATCACAGCAGCCATGGAAAAAGAGCACTTAGCAAACCTGGAGGAGGTTTTGAGACTATTTTCTGATGCAGGTGTCCATCCCAAAGCAGTAAAGTGTGTTCCAAGCAGGCAAAGTGATCTACCCAGGGTACTTAGTCAATAAAAAGGCCAACACCCTGTGGAGGATAAAGTTAAGGCCATCAAAGTGGCACCAACCCCACAAAATACAACAGAATTAAAATATTCCCTAGACCTCGCAAATTACTATGGGAAATTTATCCCAAACTTGGCCACTTTGTCACCCCTGTCCTCACAGTTAAAAAAACACCAGAAGTGACCGTGGCAGGCGGCTGGATGAAGCCTTGACAAAGGTGAAATAGCAGCAACCATCATCAAACATCCTGGCTGATTATAACCCCGAGAGAGAACTGATCTGGGATTCCCCGTTCGGGAGATCCCACTCAATCTGAATTACACCTGGTTCGTGCTCACATTGGGAGCACAAATCAGGGAGCGAGTCACAATCCTTAGACATGCAAATGTTTACATGGTAGGGATTGCGAAGGATTCAATAGTGAATCCTGATATTGGACCGCCATTTTAAGCCCCTCCCCTGGAATTTTCAGTGCTAACCACTGTGCTACCGGGCTACCCAACCCACCCCCACCTCCCCCTAATTAGAGCCCTCCTAATTAAAGAGACTCCCCACCAGAGACCCTCCCAGATTACAGGCCCCAGTCTGGAAGCCCCCCAGAAGTGTCTGGGAGCCCCCACCCCCCCCCCCCCCAGCAGAGAGACTCCTGTCAAGAAGATGGAGAGCAATCCAGACAGAGGCAGTGAAAAAAAAATCACTGCTTCACCACTCACCTGGGCAATACTCCAACTGGCTCAGACGCAGGATGCACCACCTGTCAATACCTGGAAGGAGAAAACCAATCAGCTGGGTTTAAACCCCCTCAGATCTTTGATATGAAAGCCATTGTATTCATTTCTCAGCTGCCAGACACCCCCAGCATTGTTTCATTCATCTCCCTTCACATGAGTGGCTTTGAAGTAGTCACTTTGAAACAAACAGAAAGTACTTAACTCACTTTGCTGTGGTCCAGGAACTGTCAATCATAGCTTGATGTTTATAAACATTGTGGTTAGTCCACATCCTTGACACCCTTTGCGACTACCACCAACAAAGTGACTCAGCCTATGGGGGAACCTGGGTGTCGTTCCCCCTGATGGTAAAAACTCAGAGTCCTCTTCACGCCTCCCCCATCCCCCCCCCCCCCGATCCAAATACATCTGCTGTAGAGACATTGTGCCAGGCGACAGAAGAGGCCTCATTTTGAGCGGGGAGGGATGTGATAATCCTCACAAGGAACACGGGGGAAATCGCTGGTGGATCACGCCGTGGGCCTTGTGGAATAAGAGTAGCGGGGGTGAGCGGGCGGAGACCCATCCACTGGGACATTTAAATGTAGCTCCCAGAGCCAGTCCGGCCAATCTCGATAGTTCTGGGATGGGACCTTTGTTTTGTGAGCAGCAGTTAGGGCTATATTTTTAGTTTAAATGATTGGCCTTTAACTTTGCGCCTCCTGGAATTAACACAGATAGAATGAATAGATAACAACAGGTATAAACTATTGATGTGATCGGCCTCCAGACCAGGGTGAAAGCTTTGATCTGAAGCTGTGGGCCGTGATTCGGAAGGAGCCGGGGAAGGAGCTAACTATTGTCATTAGAAAGATTAACTTACTGGAAATTAATAATAATAATCTTTTTTACTGTGATAAGTAGGCTTCCATTAACTCTGCAATGAACCTACTGTGAAAATCTGAACATTATTGGTCAGACAGAAAAGGCATTTGTAGGGTTAATGAAAGACTGATTTCAGACTCATTTTATAATAATAATAATCTTTATTGTCACAAGTAGGCTTACATTAACACAGCAATAAAGTTACTGTGAAAATCCACTAGTCGCCACACTCAGGCGCCTGTTCGGGTAGACAGAGGGAGAATTCAGAATGTCCAATTCACCTAACAGCACGTCTTTCAGGGCTTGTGTGAGGAAACCGGAGCACCCGGAGGAAACCCACGCAGACACGGGGAGAACGTGCAGACTCCGCACAGACAATGACCCAAGCCGGAAATCCAACCTGGGACCCTGGAGCTGTGAAGCAACTGTGCTAACCACTGTGCTAGCGAGTTGCTGCATAAAGGAAGCAACAGAGGGAGGCATGCCCCTGGATTCGAATGGCTAACAGGGAATAGGGACAATTGAAACTTCAGCACAAAGGCGGCATTAATGTCAGTTATTATAAAATGATCACATTTGACAGCATAAGGATTGGAGAGGTTAGAAAAACCCAATGAAAATTGGCAGCTTTAAAGGTGCCCAATCGAATGGAATCTTGTCAGAGTGGACACGGCGGGTTTGACAATGACAAGGTGGAGGAGCGTCTGTAACATTTCTACAAGGTGGTGACACGAGAAAACTTGGGGTTCACACAAGCAACCCCCTCAACAGCAACAACATCCAGGTATTACAGCAGGCCCAGCAATCACACTCACACTCACACACCCAGCAATCACTCTCACACTCACACACCCAGCAATCACACTCACCGTCACACACCCAGCAATCACTCTCACTGTCACACACCCAGCAATCACTCTCACACTCACACACCCAGCAATCACACTCACCGTCACACACCCAGCAATCACACTCACACACCCAGCAATCACACCTACCCTCACACACCCAGCAATCACACTCACCGTCACACACCCAGCAATCACACCTACCCTCACACACCCTGCAATCACACTCACACTCACACACCCAGCAATCACACTCACCGTCACACACCCAGCAATCACACTCATCATCACACACCCAGCAATCACTCTCACACTCACACACCCAGCAATCACACTCATCATCACACACCCAGCAATCACACTCACACTCACACACCCAGCAATCACTCTCACACTCACACACCCAGCAATCACACTCACCGTCACACACCCAGCAATCACACTCACTGTCACACACCCAGCAATCACACTCACACTCACACACCCAGCAATCACACTCACCGTCACACACCCAGCAATCACACTCATCATCACACACCCAGCAATCACTCTCACACTCACACACCCAGCAATCACACTCATCATCACACACCCAGCAATCACACTCACACACCCAGCAATCACACCTGCCCTCACACACCCAGCAATCACACTCACCGTCACACACCCAGCAATCACACTCACACTCACACACCCAGCAATCACACTCACCGTCACACACCCAGCAATCACACTCATCATCACACACCCAGCAATCACTCTCACACTCACACACCCAGCAATCACACTCACTCTCACACACCCAGCAATAACACTCACCGTCACACACCCAGCAATCACACTCACACTCACACACCCAGCAATCACACTCACCATCACACACCCAGCAATCACTCTCACACTCACACACCCAGCAATCACACTCACCGTCACACACCCAGCAATCACTCTCACACTCACACACCCAGCAATCACACAAGCCATCACACACCCAGCAATCACACTCACCCTCACACACCCAGCAATCACACTCACCGTCACACACCCAGCAATCACTCTCACACTCACACACCCAGCAATCACACTCACTCTCACACACCCAGCAATAACACTCACCGTCACACACCCAGCAATCACACTCACCGTCACACACCCAGCAATCACACTCACCGTCACAGACCCAGCAATCACACTTACCCTCACACACCTAGCAATCACACTCACCCTCACACACCCAGCAATCACACTCACCCTCACACACCCAGCAATCACTCTCACACTCACACACCCAGCAATCACACTCACCGTCACACACCCAGCAATCACACTCACATTCACACACCCAGCAATCACACTTACACTCACACACCCAGCAATCACACTCACCGTCACACACCCAGCAATCACACTCACACACCCAGCAATCACACTCACCGTCACACACCCAGCAATCACATTCACCGTTACACACCCAGCAATCACACTCACATTCACACACCCAGCAATCACACTTACACTCACACACCCAGCAATCACACTCACCGTCACACACCCAGCAATCACACTCACACACCCAGCAATCACACTCACCGTCACACACCCAGCAATCACATTCACCGTCACACACCCAGCAATCACACTCACCCTCACACACCCAGCAATCACACTCACCGTCACACACCCAGCAATCACACTCACCCTCACACACCCAGCAATCACACTCACCGTCACACACCCAGCAATCACACTCACCGTCACACACCCAGCAATCACACTCACTGTCACACACCCAGCAATCACACTCACCGTCACACACCCAGCAATCACACTCACACTCACACACCCAGCAATCACACTCACCGTCACACACCCAGCAATCACACTTACACTCACACACCCAGCAATCACACTCACCGTCACACACCCAGCAATCACACTCACCATCACACACCCAGCAATCACACTCACCATCACACACCCAGCAATCACACTCACTGTCACACACCCAGCAATCACACTCACCGTCACACACCCAGCAATCACACTCACCGTCACACACCCAGCAATCACACTTACACTCACACACCCAGCAATCACACTCACCGTCACACACCCAGCAATCACCCTCACACACCCAGCAATCACACTCACCGACACACACCCAGCAATCACACTCACCGTCACACACCCAGCAATCACACTCACCGTCACACACCCAGCAATCACACTCACCCTCACACACCCAGCAATCACACTCACCGTCACACACCCAGCAATCACACTCACCGTCACACACCCAGCAATCACACTCACCATCACACACCCAGCAATCACACTCACCGTCACACACCCAGCAATCACACTCACCGTCACACACCCAGCAATCACACTCACCGTCACACACCCAGCAATCACACTCACACTCACACACCCAGCAATCACACTCACCATCACACACCCAGCAATCACACTCACCCTCACACACCCAGCAATCACACTCACCATCGCACACCCAGTAATCACACTCACCAACACACACCCAGCAATCACACTCACACTCACACACCCAGCAATCACACTCACACTCACACACCCAGCAATCACACTCACCGTCACACACCCAGCAATCACACTCACCGTCACACACCCAGCAATCACACTCACCATCACACATCCAGCAATCACACTCACCATCACACACCCAGCAATCACACTCACCGTCACACACCCAGCAATCACACTCACCGTCACACACCCAGCAATCATACTCACCCTCACACACCCAGCAATCACACTCACCCTCACACACCCAGCAATCACACTCACCCCCACACACCCAGCAATCACACTCACACTCACACACCCAGCAATCACACTCACCATCAGAGACCCAGCAATCACACTCACCATCACACACCCAGCAATCACACTCACCATCAGAGACCCAGCAATCACACTCACCGTCACACACCCAGCAATCACACTCACCTTCACACACCCAGCAATCACACTCACCATCACACACCCAGCAATCACACTCACCGTCACATACCCAGCAATCACACTCACCCTCACACACCCAGCAATCACACTCACCCTCACACACCCAGCGATCACACTCACCGTCACACACCCAGCAATCACACTCACCGTCACACACCCAGCAATCACACTCACCGTCACACACCCAGCAATCACACTCACCGTCACACACCCAGCAATCACACTCACCGTCACACACCCAGCAATCACACTCACCGTCACACACCCAGCAATCACACTCACCGTCACACACCCAGCAATCACACTCACCGTCACACACCCAGCAATCACACTCACCGTCACACACCCAGCAATCACACTCACCGTCACACACCCAGCAATCACACTCACCGTCACACACCCAGCAATCACACTCACCGTCACACACCCAGCAATCACACTCACCATCACACACCCAGCAATCACACTCACCGCCACACACCCAGCAATCACACTCACCATCACACACCCAGCAATCACACTCACCGTCACACACCCAGCAATCACACTCACCGTCACACACCCAGCAATCACACTCACCGTCACACACCCAGCAATCACACTCACCGTCACACACCCAGCGATCACACTCACCGTCACACACCCAGCAATCACACTCACCGTCACACATCCAGCAATCACACTCACCGTCACACACCCAGCAATCACACTCACCGTCACACACCCAGCAATCACACTCACCATCACACACCCAGCAATCACACTCACCGTCACACACCCAGCAATCACACTCACCGTCACACACCCAGCAATCACACTCACCGTCACACACCCAGCAATCACACTCACCCTCACACACCCAGCAATCACACTCACAGTCACACACCCAGCAATCACACTCACCGTCACACACCCAGCAATCACACTCACCGTCACACACCCAGCAATCACACTCACCGTCACACACCCAGCAATCACACTCACCGTCACTCACCCAGCAATCACACTCACCATCACACACCGAGCAATCACACTCACCGTCACACACCCAGCAATCACACTCACCATCACAGACCCAGCAATCACACTCACACTCACACACCCATCAATCACACTCACCCTCACACACCCAGCAATCACACTCACCGTCACACACCCAGCAATCACACTCACCGTCACACACCCAGCAATCACACTCACCCTCACACACCCAGCAATCACACTCACCGTCACACACCCAGCAATCACACTCACCCTCACACACCCAGCAATCACACTCACCCTCACACACCCAGCAATCACACTCACCCTCACACACCCAGCAATCACACTCACCTTCACACACCCAGCAATCACACTCACCCTCACACACCCAGCAATCACACTCACCATCACACACCCAGCAATCACACTCACCCTCACACACCCAGCAGTCACACTCACCGTCACACACCCAGCAATCACACTCACCGTCACAGACCCAGCAATCACACTCACCCTCACACACCCAGCAATCACACTCACCCTCACACACCCAGCAATCACACTCACCCTCACACACCCAGCAATCACACTCACATTCACACACCCAGCAATCACACTTACACTCACACACCCAGCAATCACACTCACCGTCACACACCCAGCAATCACACTCACACTCACACACCCAGCAATCACACTCACCGTCACACACCCAGCAATCACATTCACCGTCACACACCCAGCAATCACACTCACCCTCACACACCCAGCAATCACACTCACCGTCACACACCCAGCAATCACACTCACCCTCACACACCCAGCAATCACACTCACCGTCACACACCCAGCAATCACACTCACCGTCACACACCCAGCAATCACACTCACTGTCACACACCCAGCAATCACACTCACCGTCACACACCCAGCAATCACACTCACCGTCACACACCCAGCAATCACACTCACCCTCACACACCCAGCAATCACACTCACCCTCACACACCCAGCAATCACACTCACCCTCACACACTCAGCAATCACTCTCACCCTGACTGACTGTCCCTGGGGTTCTGTGACAATCAGTAATGTGAATCAGAGGAGGAATTGGAGAATGCCCATTCCCACACGGCATTAGGATGAAGCTTTATTCTCAGGACTTTCATATTTTACCTACACAAGAGCTCGTGATTCATTGACTGAAATTTCCTTTTCATCTTAATAATAATCTTTGTTATTGTCACAAGTCGGCTCACATTAACTGCAGTTACTCATCTTTCCCTATCACTGAAGTCACTGTAACTTCCCTGATTCTCCTTTGTTATTTACTTTGCAAAACAAGTAAAACATTTGTTGGACCTCTCTCTCTCTCTCTCTGCCTCTCCTTCTCTCTTTCCCTCTGCCCCTCTCCCGCTCTCTCCCTTTGTCTCCCGCTCTCTCCCTCTCTCTGCTCCTCTCTCTCCCTCTGCTCCCTCTCTCTCGCGCTCTCTCTTTCTCTGCCCCTCTCTCGGTCTCTCACTCTCACTCCCTCTCTCACTCTCTCCCTCCCTCTCTCTCTCTCCCTCTCTCCATCTCACTCCCTCTCTCCATCTCACTCCCTCTCTCCCTCTCCCTCTCTCTGCTCCTCTCTCACTCTCTCCCTCTCTCTCTCTCTCCCTCTCTCCATCTCACTTCCTCTCTCTCTCACCTTCTCTCTCCCTCGCGCTCCCTCTCTCTCTCTGCCTCTCTCCCTCTCTCGCTTCCCCTCTCTCACTCTCTCTCTCTCCCTCCCTCTCTCTCTCTCCCTCTCTCCATCTCACTCCCTCTCCCGCTCTCTCCCTCTCTCACTCTCCCTCTCTCTACGCCTCTCTCACTCTCTCCCTCTCTCTCTCTCTCTCTCCCTCTCTCCATCTCACTTCCTCTCTCTCTCACCTTCTCTCTCCCTCGTGCTCCCTCTCTCTCTCTGCCTCTCTCCCTCTCTCACTTCCCCTCTCTCTCCCTCACTCTCTCTCCCTCCCTCTCTCTCTTCCTCTTTCCCTCTCCCTCGCTCTCTCTCCCCCTCTGCCCCAACCTTTGTCTTTCATTCTTTAATCCTCCTGCTCACTTTCTCCCTCTCTCTACTTATCTCTTTCTCCCCCTCTTACCCACCCACCGCCCCCTCATCAGCAGTATTTTATTTTAAACATTGGGATATTTTATTGGTGTTGTTTCTGTTAAACTGGACAGATTGAAAAGAATTGGAGAATCCCTAAAGTGTAGAAGGCGGTTATTTGGCCAATCGAGTCAGCAGCGACCCTCTGGAATTGCACCCTAACCCCAGGCCCACCCCCCTGTTCCCGCACCCCTGCAACCCCACCTAACCCGCACATCCTTTGGACTGTGGGAGGAAACCGGAGCACCCGGAGGAAACCCGCGCAGACACGGGGAGGATGTGCAGACTCCGCACAGACAGTGACCCCGGGGGGAATCGAACCCGGGACCCTGGCACGGTGAAGCCACAGTGCTAACCACTGTGCTGCATATTGAATTTGTTTTGTTGAATCAACAGGATTAATCTTTTATTCAATGGCGGTCGACACTATAATAAATTTAAATTCATTCTTCAATGAGTTGTGATGTTTGTTGTGTTTCATCTGGAACCTGTGCAAGCGGTGGGTTGCTGAAGGGTGGATTGCTGAGGGTGGGTTGCTGAGGGTGGGTTGCTGAGGGTGGATTGCTGAGGGTGGGTTGCTGAGGGTGGATTGCTGAGGGTGGGTTGCTGTGGGTGGGTTGCTGTGGGTGGGTTGCTGAGGGTGGGTTGCTGAGGGTGGGTTGCTGAGGGTGGGTTGCTGAGGGTGGGTTGCTGAGGGTGGGTTGCTGAGGGTGGATTGCTGAGGGTGGGTTGCTGAGGGTGGATTGCTGAGGGTGGGTTGCTGAGGGTGGGTTGCTGAGGGTGGATTGCTGAGGGTGGATTGCTGAGGGTGGGTTGCTGAGGGTGGGTTGCTGAGGGTGGATTGCTGAGGGTGGATTGCTGAGGGTGGTTGCTGTGGGTGGGTTGCTGAGGGTGGGTTGCTGAGGGTGGATTGCTGAGGGTGGATTGCTGAGGGTGGATTGCTGAGGGTGGGTTGCTGAGGGTGGGTTGCTGAGGGTGGATTGCTGAGGGTGGGTTGCTGTGGGTGGGTTGCTGAGGGTGGGTTGCTGTGGGTGGGTTGCTGAAGGGTGGATTGCTGAGGGTGGGTTGCTGAGGGTGGGTTGCTGAGGGTGGGTTGCTGAGGGTGGGTTGCTGAGGGTGGATTGCTGAGGGTGGGTTGCTGAGGGTGGGTTGCTGTGGGTGGGTTGCTGAGGGTGGGTTGCTGAGGGTGGGTTGCTGAAGGGTGGATTGCTGAGGGTGGATTGCTGAGGGTGGATTGCTGAGGGTGGGTTGCTGAGGGTGGATTGCTGAGGGTGGGTTGCTGAGGGTGGGTTGCTGAGGGTGGGTTGCTGAGGGTGGGTTGCTGTGGGTGGATTGCTGAGGGTGGGTTGCTGAGGGTGGATTGCTGAGGGTGGATTGCTGAGGGTGGGTTGCTGAGGGTGGGTTGCTGAAGGGTGGATTGCTGAGGGTGGGTTGCTGAAGGTGGATTGCTGAGGGTGGGTTGCTGAGGGTGGGTTGCTGAGGGTGGGTTGCTGAGGGTGGGTTGCTGTGGGTGGATTGCTGAGGGTGGGTTGCTGAGGGTGGATTGCTGAGGGTGGATTGCTGAGGGTGGGTTGCTGAGGGTGGGTTGCTGAGGGTGGGTTGCTGAGGGTGGGTTGCTGAGGGTGGGTTGCTGAGGGTGGGTTGCTGAGGGTGGGTTGCTGAGGGTGGATTGCTGAGGGTGGATTGCTGAGGGTGGGTTGCTGAGGGTGGGTTGCTGAGGGTGGATTGCTGAGGGTGGGTTGCTGAGGGTGGATTGCTGAGGGTGGATTGCTGTGGGTGGGTTGCTGAGGGTGGATTGCTGAGAGTGGATTGCTGAGGGTGGGTTGCTGTGGGTGGGTTGCTGTGGGTGGGTTGCTGTGGGTGGGTTGCTGTGGGTGGGTTGCTGAGGGTGGGTTGCTGAGGGTGGATTGCTGAGGGTGGATTGCTGAGGGTGGGTTGCTGCGGGTGGGTTGCTGAGGGTGGGTTGCTGAGGGTGGATTGCTGAGGGTGGATTGCTGAGGGTGGGTTGCTGAAGGTGGATTGCTGAGGGTGGATTGCTGAGGGTGGGTTGCTGAGGGTGGATTGCTGAGGGTGGATTGCTGAGGGTGGATTGCTGAGGGTGGATTGCTGAGGGTGGATTGCTGAGGGTGGATTGCTGAGGGTGGGTTGCTGAGGGTGGGTTGCTGAGGGTGGGTTGCTGAGGGTGGGTTGCTGAGGGTGGGTTGCTGTGGGTGGATTGCTGAGGGTGGATTGCTGAGGGTGGATTGCTGAGGGTGGGTTGCTGAGGGTGGGTTGCTGAGGGTGGGTTGCTGAGGGTGGGTTGCTGTGGGTGGATTGCTGAGGGTGGGTTGCTGAGGGTGGATTGCTGAGGGTGGGTTGCTGAGGGTGGATTGCTGAGGGTGGATTGCTGAGGGTGGGTTGCTGAGGGTGGATTGCTGAGGGTGGGTTGCTGAGGGTGGATTGCTGAGGGTGGATTGCTGAGGGTGGGTTGCTGAGGGTGGGTTGCTGAGGGTGGATTGCTGAGGGTGGATTGCTGAGGGTGGATTGCTGAGGGTGGGTTGCTGAGGGTGGGTTGCTGAGGGTGGATTGCTGAGGGTGGGTTGCTGAGGGTGGGTTGCTGTGGGTGGGTTGCTGAGGGTGGGTTGCTGAGGGTGGATTGCTGAGGGTGGGTTGCTGAGGGTGGATTGCTGTGGGTGGATTGCTGAGGGTGGGTTGCTGAGGGTGGATTGCTGAGGGTGGGTTGCTGAGGGTGGGTTGCTGTGGGTGGGTTGCTGAGGGTGGGTTGCTGAGGGTGGATTGCTGAGGGTGGATTGCTGAGAGTGGATTGCTGAGGGTGTGTTTTCATTCATTGGACAAAGCGCAACTTTACTCAGGAAAGGGGAGAGTTGCAATTTGTATCTCAGAGATGTAATCCAGTCCGATTCTCTGCCCTCCACCCAGGCTACACAAAGACAGACTGTCACCTCTTTCCATTGTCAGTCATTCCAGGAACAGGCCACTCGTCCTGTCACCAGGGGCCTCGGAGGGGGGCCTGAGGGGGGCCTGAGGGGGGCCTGAGGGAGGCTATTCCACACCGCCTGGCAGACCAGAGTCTCTCCCACGCTGACCGCCAGCCATTGGGGCGTTGGGAAGGATTTACAGGTTGACAGACGCTGCCTGTTTGGCTGGGTTATAAATGCTCCTTCAGTACAGCACAGAACAGGCCCTTCGGCCCTCAATGATGGCCTTCCTTGGCCATCAAGCCCTGGGCTGGGATTCCAACCCGGCTCAGAAGCAGGAATGCCTCCCACCGCACCACAACGCCCAACAAATAGGAGCAGGAGTAGGCCATTCGGCCCGTCGAGCCTGTTTCCGCCATTTAATATGGTCAAGGCTGATTCTGAGCATCAGCCCCATTCCCAATACCCCAATTCTCTGGGAGATTAAAAATCTCTCTGCCCCGCAGCCGGAAATATATTCAACGATGGAGCCACAAGTCTCCCGGCATCCTGAAAACAGGAGGTGGATCAGGTGGGTGGGTCCCGGGGGGTGGGTCCCGGGGTGGGTGGGTCCCGGGGGGGGGTGGGTCCCGGGGTGGGTGGGTGGGTCCCGGGGGGTGGGTCCCGGGGTGGGTGGGTCCCGGGGTGGGTGGGTGGGTCCCGGGGGGTGGGTCCCGGGGTGGGTGGGTCCCGGGGTGGGTGGGTCCCGGGGGGGGTGGGTCCCGGGGTGGGTGGGTCCAGGGGGGTGGGTCCCGGGGGGCGAGTCCCGGGGTGGGTGGGCCCCGGGGTGGGTGGTCCCGGGGTGGGTGGGTCCCGGGATGGGTCCCGGGGGGGGTGGGTCCCGGGATGGGTCCCGGGGTGGGTGGGTCCCGGGGGGTGGGTCCCGGGGGGTGGGTCCCGGGGGGTGGGTCCTGGGGTGGGTCCTGGGGGGGTGGGTCCCGGGGGGGGGGGGGTCCCGGGGTGGGTGGGTCCCTGGGGGGGGTGGGACCCGGGGGTGGGTCCCGGGGGGGGGGGGTGGGTCCCGGGGGGGGTGGGTCCCGGGGGGTGGGTCCCGGGGGGTGAGTCCCGGGGGGTGGTTCCCGGGGGGTGGGTCCCGGGGTGGGTGGGTCCCGGGGGGGGTGGGTCCCGGGGTGGGTGGGTCCCGTGGGGTGGGTCCCGGGGTGGGTGGGTGGTTCCCCGGGGGTGGGTCCCGGTGTGGGTGGGTCCCGGGGGGGGTGGGTCCCGGGGTGGGTGGGTCCAGGGGGGTGGGTCCCGGGGGGTGGGTCCCGGGGTGGGTGGGTGGGTCCCGGGGTGTGGGTCCCGGGGGGTGGGTCCCGGGGGGGGGTGGGTCCAGGGGGGGGTGGGTCCCGGGGTGGGTGGGTCCCGGGATGGGTCCCGGGGTGGGTGGGTCCCGGGGGGTGGGTCCCGGGGGGTGAGTCCCGGGGGGTGGGTCGGGGTGGGTGGGTCCCGGGTGGGTGGGTCCCGGGTGGGTGGGTCCCAGGGTGGGTGGGTCCCGGGGGGTGGGTCCCGGGGTGGGTGGGTCCCGGGGTGTGTGGGCCCCGGGGTGGGTGGGTCCCGGGGTGGGTGGGTCCCGGGGTGGGTGGGTCCCGGGGTGGGTGGGCCCGGGGTGGGTGGGTCCCGGGGGGTGGGTCCCGGGGTGGGTGGGTCCCGGGGGGTGGGTCCCGGGGTGGGTGGGTCCCGGGGTGGGTGGGTCCCGGGGTGGGTGGGTCCCGGGGGGTGGGTCCCGGGGTGGGTGGGTCCCGGGGTGGGTGGGTCCCGGGGTGGGTGGGTCCCGGGGGGTGGGTCCCGGGGTGGGTGGGTCCCGGGGTGGGTGGGTCCCGGGGGGTGGGTCCCAGGATGGGTGGGTCCCGGGGGGTGAGTCCCGGGGGGTGGGTCGGGGTGGGTGGGTCCCAGGGTGGGTGGGTCCCGGGGGGTGGGTCCCGGGGTGGGTGGGTCCCGGGGTGGGTGGGCCCCGGGGTGGGTGGGTCCCGGGGTGGGTGGGTCCCGGGGTGGGTGGGTCCCGGGGTGGGTGGGCCCCGGGGTGGGTGGGTCCCGGGGGGTGGGTCCCGGGGTGGGTGGGTCCCGGGGGGTGGGTCCCGGGGTGGGTGGGTCCCGGGGTGGGTGGGTCCCGGGGTGGGTGGGTCCCAGGGGGTGGGTCCCGGGGTGGGTGGGTCCCGGGGTGGGTGGGTCCCGGGGGGTGGGTCCCAGGATGGGTGGGTCCCGGGGGGTTTGTCCCGGGGGGTGGGTCCCGGGGGGTGGGTCCCGGGGTGGGTGGGTCCCGTGGGGTGAGTCTGTAGTGCGTAGGAAACTGGCCCAGTCGTGTGTAGAGCTAGACCAGGGATCCACATGTCTCTGGTCAATTCCTCACATAAACCCCGTCACCTGTCGTGAAATTGGGCGCCCGTGGGTGGATGTGAGAGTCTGCCTCTGAGAGGTCCTGTTGCTGACGGACCCGGACCCCGGCGTGTCCAGAGTCCGTGCCCCATGACAAACTCTGCCGGAGTGATTCCGGTTGTGGCATGAGGTGCCGTACGATAACGGTGCCAACCGCATTTCCCATGGCCCCGGGGTCATCTTTCTCATGGCTCACTTCAATGTTTGTGCCGCTTGTTCGGCTGGCCCATTGGAGGCTGGGTGGTCCGGGGCCTTCCGTACCCGCCTGATGCCATTGGTGGCCATGGACACAGCAAATTCCTGGCTTGTGAATGCCCCCCATTGTCAGGCACCAGGACCTTGGGCAGTCCGTGCGTGCTAATATTGCCCCCAGTCTGTCCCTAGTTGCTGGCGTGGCAATTGCAGCCCACCCTCCCAATCTCAGCATCCAGTCCGGGTCACCAACGTAGCTGTGCCCCAACATTTGTATCTGGCCCATCCTGGGTGCCCGTTGTGGAGGTCTTTCAGCAGGGACGCGCGCCCCCATTCAGGTGCCACCACCCACGTCCCCCACAGGAGGTCGCAGTCTTCAATGCCCATTCCGGGCAGCTTGGAGGTGTCGGCCCTCAGCCCGCCTGGTATCACCTATGCCAGGCCCGGATTGAACCATATGTTCGATCCTCGACAGCCCAGGGTTGGTCTGGCTCCATTCCAGCCTCGTCACCCATGTTGTAGACGGAGGCTAAGACTCCACAGCGGCCAGAATGACAGGGTCAGGCAGGTTGGTTCGACGTTGACTGCAACTGGATGCAGGGAAGCTAGAAACAAACGTCTGACACAGGAGATGATCCAACATGGTTTTATTTAACTATGAACTGTACATGTTCAGCTGTGGGTTGACACTCTACTAATCTGATTGATGACCTCTTACTGGCTTGACCAGACTTACTAGCTACCACATGGTGATAGTGCTCACTAACTTGTGCACTCTGACTGTCTCAGTAGAACATAGAACATAGAACAGTACAGCACAGAACAGGCCCTTCGGCCCTCGATGTTGTGCCGAGCAATGATCACCCTACTCAAACCCACTGTATCCACCCTATACCCGTAACCCAACAACCCCCCCTTAACTTTTTTTAGGACACTACGGGCAATTTATCATGGCCAATCCACCTAACCCGCACATCTTTGGACTGTGGGAGGAAACCGGAGCACCCGGAGGAAACCCACGCACACACGGGGAGGACGTGCAGACTCCGCACAGACAGTGACCCAGCCGGGAATCGAACCTGGGACCCTGGAGCTGTGAAGCATTTATGCTAACCACCATGCTACCGTGCTGCCCTAGTTACTGTGGTGATATGATCTGCATACTCGTTTGCCATTGGGCTAGAACGTCGGCTTACCATTGGCCCTGGTCGGTCATGTGCCTCTCGACCGATTGGCCGAGAGGCTGAGTTAACCACGCCTCTATTAACGAGGTATAAATGCTGAGACGACTAACGATCGTCCCTTTCCATTGTAGACGATCGCAGAGCTGTGTTCTAGTCAATTAAAGCCAAACTTTGGTAAATCACTCGCCTCGCGTACAATTGATGGTACATCAATTTAATTGACTAGAACACAGTAGCTGGGTCCTGAGAGAGGGAGAGCCTTAATGCCCTGTGGGCTTTATAGTGGTGGTGTCCTGTCTGGTGATTGGTTGTTCTGTATTGTGTGTTCATTGGCCATCCTGTCTGCATCTCATTATATACATGAGTGGATATTGTGACACTGGTCACAACTGGTTTAGCTCACTTGGCTAAATCGCTGGCTTTTAAAGCAGACCAAGCAGGCCAGCAGCACGGTTCGATTCCCGTACCAGCCTCCCCGGACAGGTGCCGGAATGTGGCGACTAGGGGCTTTTCACAGTAACTTCATTGAAGCCTACTCGTGACAATAAGCGATTTTCATTTCTCTCCACTCCCCACAGCATCTCTCTCTCCCCCCCCGCCCCCCAGGAAACAGTTTCTCTTTGTTGACTTTATTGAATCCTTTAATGATCTTAAACACCTCGATTAAACAATGATGTGCAAGAGGAGAAATCAAGCTGGGGATGATGCGACTACTATTCAATTAGTCAGAGTGCAGTTTGGATCTAAACTAAGGCTGTGATTTCCATTCCATGGTCACAGTTCAATTATGCAGCATCTCCTGAACCAAAATCCCTTTAACTGGGAGTTGTGTTTGAGATGCGTTGATCACTGGTCTGTCTGAGTGACTCACAGTTCCAGTTACTGACCTGATTGTCAATGTTTCGTGTGTAGGTGTTAATAAGACCCATGTGACTCCACCAACACCTGTCTGCCAGCCCAATGATGCCTTATTCTAATGAGATGCAGCTCACGATATTGGCTTAATTGTTGGCTCTGTGAAAACTTGTTCAGTTAAAGCAGAGAGATGAGGATATTAAAAATAAACAAGTTCAATCAAGGAGGAGATAGATGATAGATTAGCTGGTATTCCTGCTCTGCAATATTCGCAGATTGACAAATAGCAAATATAACAGCTTTATTCAGGAAAGGAGGGAGACAAAAATCAGCAAACTATCGGCCAGTTAGCTCTGCAGAGGGAAATTGCTCCAATCCATTATTAAGGCAGGTGAAAGCCAAATATTTAGAAAATCACAATGTGACCAGCCAGAGTCAACACATTTCTGCAAAGTGGAATTGTGTTTGACTAATTTATTAGAGTTCTTTGAGGAAGTAACAGTGGATAAAGATGAACTTGTAGACATGGTGTCGTTGGATTTCCAAAAGGCATTTGATGAGGTCCCACATCAAAGGTTACTGCACAAGGCAGCACATTAGCAGGGGTAGAGGATGTGTTAGCTAACGTGTAACCCGTGAAATGCCACATGGATCAGTGTCAACTCTTTACAATACCCCCCCCCAATCACTTGTGTCGAATATATAGTCGCTGAATTTACCAATGGCTCTAAGATAGGTCGGAAAGTCGGAAAGTGTGACGTTGTCTAAAGTCTCTGCCTTTGTAAAAGGACATTTTAATTGAAAAGAAGTGCTATACAAAAACCTGCCACTAGGATGTGCTGGAGGCGGAGTCCCTGATGTATTTCTCTATTGTGTAGAGAAGAATAACAGGGGCCTTACTGTTTTGGCAGGTGAGTTCAGAAGCGGATGCGCCTGTGTTTAGAGGTGACAAAACACTTCAAATGGTGGCGAGGATGGGGTTATTAGGGGCTACAGAGGCTTGGGATCCTCTGCTGTGGACTTTGTCGTTTACATCAAGCAAATGGAACAGTTTATCGTTGCGAAGGAGATTGAAAAGGAAAAGTGTCTCTCAGTGCGGAATATCAGACTGAAAAACTTCACCTTACTGAGAACTCTCATTGGCCATGACAAGCCAGCAGAGAAAAGCTTTAAGGAGCTTGTGGACATTTCGAAAAAGCATCTTGATCCTAAATCAGTGATTGCCAAGAGAGCGTGAGCCAATTTCCCAGTTCCTGGCTGAGTTGAGTGAATTCGCGGAACATTGTGATTACCTGGAAGACGCTTTGCGGGATCGCTTGGTTTGTGGAGTAAGAAATGAAAGAATTCAGCGTAGACTGTTAGCAGAGTAAGAACGGACACAGAAGAAAGCATTTGAGATTGTGCAAAGCTTAGAAATGGTGCCCCTTAATTGGAAAAAATAAATTGGGTACTCTAAATTTAAAAAAAAAAAAGAAATGGCAGAGAAACAAGCTGGAGATTTGAGTGAACTCTAACAATGCTGAAGATGGGGTAGTAAATCCCAGGATTACTTGTTTCCGAACATGTTACTGCTGTAAAGCATGCGGAAACCTGGAAGTGGAAAACCTCTGATTATGATTATGGGAAGAAAGGGACACATACAGTGCATGTGTAGCTCAAAGGCAGGTCGCAGTAAAACAGAACAGCCAGTGAAACGACCATATGAAGAGCACACAGATTGTCCATGAAAATAAACCTCTGGTAATGCCCCCCCCCCCCAACCCCGTACCCAGTGGTCACGCCGATTTACAGGGCCTGGAGAATCGCCGGGCCGGCGGGAGGGAAAGTGGGTTCTCCGCCCCGGGCCGTGAATCCAGCCCATTGCATTTCATTCAGTCGGATCTGAAACGAGATTGATATTGTCTTCAATGGTAACGTGGTTGAAATGGAGGCTGTCGCTGGAGCCTCTGTTTCAATTGCTTCAAGGGGGACATGGGAAAACATTTTCAAGAAGTTCCCATTGGAGAGAACTCTCCTCCAGATTAGTGAATACACGTGGAATAATCTCAGAGCCAGCTTAATATAGAAACCACTCAGCAAAGCTTCCACTGATCATTGTGGAAGTCCATCACTTCCATTACAAGGGAACACGATTTCAAGGTGAGAGGGGGAAAGTTTAAGGGAGATAGAACATAGAACAGTACAGCACAGAACAGGCCCTTCGGCCCTCGATGTTGTGCTGAGCAATGATCACCCTACTCAAACTCACGTATCCACCCTATACCTGTAACCCAATAACCCCCCCCCTTAACCTTACTTTTTAGGACACTACGGGCAATTTAGCATGGCCAATCCACCTAACCCGCACATCTTTGGAGATGTGCGTGGAAAGTTTTTTACGCAGAGGGTGGTGGGTGCCTGGAACGCTTTACCAGCGGAGGTGGTAGAGGCGGGCACGATAACATCATTTAAGACGCATCTGGACAGGTATATGAATGGGCGGGAACAGAGGGAAGTAGACCGTGGAAAATAGGAGACAGGTTTAGATAAAGGATCTGGACCGGCGCAGGCTGGGAGGGCCGAAGGGCCTGTTCCTGTGCTGTAATTTTCTTTGTTCTTTGTTCTTTCAGGCTGAAACAGGAATGCAGGAGATAAACTGAAATGCAGGGCCTCAAGTGTAATAACCTCAGGATTACTCCCAGTTCCACGTGCTAGGGAGAGCAGGGATAAGAGGAGAGAGCAGATGAACGCGTGGCTGGAGAGATGGTGCATCCGGGAGGGATTCAGGTTCTTGAGGCACTGGGAGAGGTTCTGGGCAGGTGGGACCTGTACAAACCTCCGGGCAGAGCTGGGAACCAATATCCTAACGGGGATTTTGTTCATTCTGTTGGGGAGTATTTAAACTAGTGTGGCAGGGCGATGGGAACAGGAGTAGGAGCAGATAGGTCAAATTCAGATCATGGAATGGAGGTAGAACTTTAGCCAGTGATGTCGAAGATGTTGTGATGGACTCGGAATTACAGGTGAAGCAAAGTGTCGAGCGAGGGAAGATGTTGGAGTTAAACTGTTTATACTTCAATACAAAGTATTACAAACAAGGTTGATGAGTTAAGGGCACAGACAGACACATGGCAGCAGGATGCTATTGCGCGAGAGAGGGAAATTCCTGCAGTGTGTCCAGGAAACCTTTTCCCAACCAATTAGTGACCAGGCCAACGAGAGGAGATGGAATTCTTGACCTAGTCTTGGGGAACGAAGAAGGGCGAGTGGGTGAAGTGCCAGTTGGTGACGATTTCGGGGATTGTGACGACAATTCAGTTAGATTCAGTGTTACCATGGAAACACAGGAGTAAACATTTTGAACGGGAGAAAGGCACCTTTTACAGCAATGAGAAGGGACTTGGCTGAGGTGCAGTGGCCGGCATTGCTCGAGGGGAAAACCTGGGGGAAGCATTAAAAGGAGAGATCCTAAATGTACAAAGTACACATGTCCCCTCTAAAAAAATAAGAGTGGTACTGCCAAATCTAGACCCCCCACCGATTGCCCAGAGGAACTCAGGGGAAGATCAAACAGAAAAAGAAAGCAGATAATCAGCATAAAACACTAAGCAGTGCCGATAGCCTGGGTGGGTGCAGGAACAGAGCAGTGCCGATAGCCTGGGTGGCTGCAGGGACAGAGCAGTGCCGATAGCCTGGGTGGGTGCAGGGACAGAGCAGTGCCGATAGCCTGGGTGGGTGCAGGGACAGAGCAGTGCCGATAGCCTGGGTGGGTGCAGGGACAGAGCAGTGCCGATAGCCTGGGTGGCTGCAGGGACAGAGCAGTGCCGATAGCCTGGGTGGGTACAGGGACAGAGCAGTGCCGATAGCCTGGGTGGCTACAGGAACTGCAGGGACAGAGCAGTGCCGATAGCCTGGGTGGGTACAGGAACTGCAGGAACAGAGCAGTGCCGATAGCCTGGGTGGGTGCAGGGACAGAGCAGTGCCGATAGCCTGGGTGGGTACAGGGACAGAGCAGTGCCGATAGCCTGGGTGGGTGCAGGGACAGAGCAGTGCCGATAGCCTGGGTGGCTGCAGGGACAGAGCAGTGCCGATAGCCTGGGTGGGTACAGGGACAGAGCAGTGCCGATAGCCTGGGTGGGAACAGGGACAGAGCAGTGCCGATAGCCTGGGTGGGTACAGGGACAGAGCAGTGCCGATAGCCTGGGTGGGTGCAGGAACTGCAGGAACAGAGCAGTGCCGATAGCCTGGGTGGGTACAGGGACAGAGCAGTGCCGATAGCCTGGGTGGGTGCAGGGACAGAGCAGTGCCGATAGCCTGGGTGGCTGCAGGGACAGAGCAGTGCCGATAGCCTGGGTGGGAACAGGGACAGAGCAGTGCCGATAGCCTGGGTGGGAACAGGGACAGAGCAGTGCCGATAGCCTGGGTGGGTACAGGGACAGAGCAGTGCCGATAGCCTGGGTGGGAGCAGGAACGCCAGGGACAGAGCAGTGCCGATAGCCTGGGTGGGTGCAGGAACGCCAGGGACAGAGCAGTGCCGATAGCCTGGGTGGGTGCAGGAACGCCAGGGACAGAGCAGTGCCGATAGCCTGGGTGGGTGCAGGAACGCCAGGGACAGAGCAGTGCCGATAGCCTGGGTGGGTACAGGGACAGAGCAGTGCCGATAGCCTGGGTGGGTGCAGGAACTGCAGGAACAGAGCAGTGCCGATAGCCTGGGTGGCTGCAGGAACAGAGCAGTGCCGATAGCCTGGGTGGGTGCAGGGACAGAGCAGTGCCGATAGCCTGGGTGGGTACAGGGACAGAGCAGTGCCGATAGCCTGGGTGGGTACAGGAACTGCAGGAACAGAGCAGTGCCGATAGCCTGGGTGGGAACAGGAACTGCAGGGACAGAGCAGTGCCGATAGCCTGGGTGGCTACAGGAACAGAGCAGTGCCGATAGCCTGGGTGGCTGCAGGGACAGAGCAGTGCCGATAGCCTGGGTGGCTACAGGAACTGCAGGGACAGAGCAGTGCCGATAGCCTGGGTGGGTGCAGGGACAGAGCAGTGCCGATAGCCTGGGTGGGAACAGGGACAGAGCAGTGCCGATAGCCTGGGTGGCTGCAGGGACAGAGCAGTGCCGATAGCCTGGGTGGGTGCAGGGACAGAGCAGTGCCGATAGTCTGGGTGGCTGCAGGGACAGAGCAGTGCCGATAGCCTGGGTGGGTACAGGGACAGAGCAGTGCCGATAGCCTGGGTGGGAACAGGGACAGAGCAGTGCCGATAGCCTGGGTGGGTGCAGGAACTGCAGGGACAGAGCAGTGCCGATAGCCTGGGTGGCTGCAGGGACAGAGCAGTGCCGATAGCCTGGGTGGCTGCAGGAACAGAGCAGTGCCGATAGCCTGGGTGGCTGCAGGAACAGAGCAGTGCCGATAGCCTGGGTGGGTACAGGGACAGAGCAGTGCCGATAGCCTGGGTGGCTGCAGGGACAGAGCAGTGCCGATAGCCTGGGTGGCTACAGGAACTGCAGGGACAGAGCAGTGCCGATAGCCTGGGTGGCTGCAGGGACAGAGCAGTGCCGATAGCCTGGGTGGCTACAGGAACTGCAGGGACAGAGCAGTGCCGATAGCCTGGGTGGGTGCAGGGACAGAGCAGTGCCGATAGCCTGGGTGGGAACAGGGACAGAGCAGTGCCGATAGCCTGGGTGGGAGCAGGAACTGCAGGGACAGAGCAGTGCCGATAGCCTGGGTGGGTGCAGGGACAGAGCAGTGCCGATAGCCTGGGTGGGTGCAGGGACAGAGCAGTGCCGATAGCCTGGGTGGGTACAGGAACTGCAGGGACAGAGCAGTGCCGATAGCCTGGGTGGGTACAGGAACAGAGCAGTGCCGATAGCCTGGGTACAGGAACTGCAGGAACAGAGCAGTGCCGATAGCCTGGGTGGCTGCAGGGACAGAGCAGTGCCGATAGCCTGGGTGGCTGCAGGGACAGAGCAGTGCCGATAGCCTGGGTGGGTGCAGGGACAGAGCAGTGCCGATAGCCTGGGTGGGTGCAGGGACAGAGCAGTGCCGATAGCCTGGGTGGGTACAGGGACAGAGCAGTGCCGATAGCCTGGGTACAGGAACTGCAGGAACAGAGCAGTGCCGATAGCCTGGGTGGGTGCAGGGACAGAGCAGTGCCGATAGCCTGGGTACAGGAACTGCAGGAACAGAGCAGTGCCGATAGCCTGGGTGGCTGCAGGGACAGAGCAGTGCCGATAGCCTGGGTGGCTGCAGGGACAGAGCAGTGCCGATAGCCTGGGTGGCTGCAGGGACAGAGCAGTGCCGATAGCCTGGGTGGGTACAGGGACAGAGCAGTGCCGATAGCCTGGGTGGGTACAGGGACAGAGCAGTGCCGATAGCCTGGGTGGCTGCAGGGACAGAGCAGTGCCGATAGCCTGGGTGGGTACAGGGACAGAGCAGTGCCGATAGCCTGGGTGGGTACAGGAACTGCAGGGACAGAGCAGTGCCGATAGCCTGGGTGGGTACAGGGACAGAGCAGTGCCGATAGCCTGGGTGGCTGCAGGGACAGAGCAGTGCCGATAGCCTGGGTGGGTACAGGAACTGCAGGGACAGAGCAGTGCCGATAGCCTGGGTGGGTACAGGAACTGCAGGGACAGAGCAGTGCCGATAGCCTGGGTGGGTACAGGGACAGAGCAGTGCCGATAGCCTGGGTGGCTGCAGGGACAGAGCAGTGCCGATAGCCTGGGTGGCTGCAGGAACAGAGCAGTGCCGATAGCCTGGGTGGCTGCAGGGACAGAGCAGTGCCGATAGCCTGGGTGGGTACAGGGACAGAGCAGTGCCGATAGCCTGGGTGGGTACAGGGACAGAGCAGTGCCGATAGCCTGGGTGGGTACAGGGACAGAGCAGTGCCGATAGCCTGGGTGGGTACAGGAACTGCAGGGACAGAGCAGTGCCGATAGCCTGGGTGGGTACAGGAACTGCAGGGACAGAGCAGTGCCGATAGCCTGGGTGGCTGCAGGAACAGAGCAGTGCCGATAGCCTGGGTGGGTGCAGGAACAGAGCAGTGCCGATAGCCTGGGTGGCTACAGGAACTGCAGGGACAGAGCAGTGCCGATAGCCTGGGTGGGTGCAGGGACAGAGCAGTGCCGATAGCCTGGGTGGGTACAGGGACAGAGCAGTGCCGATAGCCTGGGTGGGTGCAGGGACAGAGCAGTGCCGATAGCCTGGGTGGCTGCAGGGACAGAGCAGTGCCGATAGCCTGGGTGGGTGCAGGAACGCCAGGGACAAAGTAAAAAGGAAATAAGGAGATCAAAGAGACGGCATGAAAAAAGATTGGCATGTAAAGTTAAAGAAAACCCAAAGATGTGTTCCCAATATATTAATGAACATAGAACAGTACAGCACAGAACAGGCCCTTTGGCCCTCAATGTTGTGCCGAGCAATGATCACCCTACTCAAACCCACGTATCCACCCTATACCCGTAACCCAACACCCCCCCCCCCCCCCTTAACCTTACTTTTTTAGGACACTATGGGCAATTTATCATGGCCAATCCACCTAACCCGCACATCTTTGGTCTGTGGGAGGAAACCGGAGCACCCGGAGGAAACCCACGCACACACGGGGAGGACGTGCAGACTCCACACAGACAGTGACCCAGCCGGGAATCGAACCTGGGACCCTGGAGCTGTGAAGCATAAAGTGGGACCAATCAGAGATGAAGAAGGGAACCTGTGTATTGATGCAGAGGCTGTGGGATGGGGTTTAAATGAATATTTTGTCTCGGTGTTTACAAAGGAAATGGATGATGCAGAGATAGTCGTCCAGGGGGATCACTGTGAGATACTGGATGGGATAAACATAGAGAGAGGAAGTACTCGAAGGATTGGAATCCTTATCATAGAATTTACAGTCCAGAAGGAGGCCATTCGGCCCATTGAGTCTGCACTGGCTCTTGGGAAGAGCACCCTACCCAAGGTCAACACCTCCACCCTATCCCCATAACCCAGTAACCCCACCCAACACTAAGGGCAATTTTGGACACTAAGGGACAATTTATCACGGCCAATCCACCTAACCTGCACGTCTTTGGACTGTGGGAGGAAACCGGAGCACCCGGAGGGAACCCACGCACACACGGGGAGGACGTGCAGACTCCACACAGACAGTGACCCAAGCCGGGAATCGAACCTGGGACCCTGGAGCTGTGAAGCAATTGTGCTATCCACAATGCTACCGTGCTGCCCTATGTTGCCTTATGTTGATAAGTCGCCAGGGCCAGATGGATTGTTTCCGAGGCTACAGAAGGAGGTCAGGGAGGAGACAGCAGATGCTCTGAGCATGATTTTCCAATCCTCACTAAACACAGGGGAGGTACCAGAGGACTGGAGAAATGCAAACGTGGTTCCATTGTTTCAAAAGGGATCAAAGGAAATGCTGAACTATTAGAGGCCAGTTAGTCTCACGTCAGTGGTGGGCAAATTAGTAGAATCATTCCTGAGAGATAGGATTAACTGTCACAGAGAAAGGCATGGACGAGTCAGGAGAGTCAGTGTGGATTTGTTCAAGCAAGGTTTTGCCTCACAAATTTGATTGGATTCTTTGAGGAAGTGACAAGAAGGGTTGATGAAGGTAGTGTGGTGGATGTGGTGTACATGGATTTTAGTAAGGTGTTTGAGAAAGTCCCACATGACAGACTGGTCAGGAAAGTGAAAGTCCATGGGGTACAGGGCAAAGTGACAAACTGGGTAAAAAGTTGGCTCAGCAACAGGGAACAGAGGGAAATATATTAACAATTTGGACGTGACCATGGGGAGCACGATTGGGAAATTTGCAGGCAACACAAAGATTGGCCGAGTGGTGTGTAGTGATCTTTACATGGGTATGTACAGAAGGGGCTGATGGGTAATGGAACGATCACTAGGGGGCAGCATTGACGTGTATAAAAGGGGAAGCAAGCAGCCCTCTGGCCTGTTGGGTGGATTAGACTGTGAGGAGAACAGAGGCAGAGATTTTGCTCAGGGCTGCCAGTGTGGTCAGGCCTAGTTGTAGAGCATAGAAAAGTTGGAACCTTTCTACTAGTACAGTTCTTAAAGTAAGAACTCGCGCAGTTATTTAAGTTGTGTTGCTCAATAAACCTTCTGTAAAACTTCTGGATGACTTAGTCTTCTTCCAAAGCCTCTACTGTAACAGAGTTGAGTAGCAGATTACCTGCCTTTACAGGTAACAAAAGATGGTGGACAGTGTAGGGGACAGCAACAATCTCCAGAATGATATAGATGGATTGGTGGAATGGGCGATAAAGTGGCAGATGGAATTTAACACAGAGAAGTGTGAGATCATACATTTAGGGAGGTCAAACAGTTGTAGGGAGTGCACAATAAATGGGAACATACTAAGGGGTAGATGAACTGAGAGATATTGGCGTAGAAGTACACCGGTCCTTAAAGACAGCAGTTCAAGTAGAACAAAAAAGAACAAAGAACAAAGAAAAGTACAGCACAGGAACAGGCCCTTCGGCCCTCCAAGCCCGTGCCGACCATGCTGCCTGTCGAAACTACAATGTTCTACACTTCCTGGGTCCGTATCCCTCTATTCCCATCCTATTCATGTATTTGTCAAGATGCCCCTTAAATGTCACTATCGTCCCTGCTTCCACCACCTCCTCCGGCAGCGAGTTCCAGGCACCCACTACCCTCTGTGTAAAAAACTTACCTCGTACATCTCCTCTAAACCTTGCCCCTCGCACCTTAAACCTATGCCCCCTAGTAATTGATCCCTCTACCCTGGAGAAAAGCCTCTGACGATCCACTCTGTCTATGCCCCTCATAATTTTGTAGACCTCTATCAGGTCGCCCCTCAACCTCCGTCGTTCCAGTGAGAACAAACTGAGTTTATTCAACCGCTCCTCATAGCTAATGCCCTCCATACCAGGCAACATCCTGGTAAATCACTTCTGCACCCTCTCTAAAGCCTCCACATCCTTCTGGTAGTGTGGCGACCAGAATTGAACACTATACTCCAAGTGTGGCCTAACTAAGGTTCTATACAGCTGCAACATGACTTGCCAATTCTTATACTCAATGCCCCGGCCAATGAAGGCAAGCATGTCGTATGCCTTCTTGACTACCTTCTCCACCTGTGTTGCCCCTTTCAGTGACCTGTGGACCTGTACACCCAGATCCCTCTGACTGTCAGTACTCTTGAGGGTTCTACCATTCACTGTATATTCCCTACCTACATTAGACCTTCCAAAATGCATTACCTCACATTTGTCCGGATTAAACTCCATCTGCCATCTCTCCGCCCAAGTCTCCAAACAATCTAAATCCTGCTGTATCCTCTGACAGTCCTCATCGCTATCCGCAATTCCACCAACCTTTGTGTCGTCTGCAAACTTACTAATCAGACCAGTTACATTTTCCTCCAATTCATTTATATATACTACGTACAGCAAAGATCCCAGCACTGATCCCTGCGGAACACCACTAGTCACAGCCCTCCAATTAGAAAAGCAACCTTCCATTACTACTCTCTGCCTTCTATGACCTAGCCAGTTCTGTATCCACCTTGCCAGCTCACCCCTGATCCCGTGTGACTTCACCTTTTGTACCAGGCTGCCATGAGGGACCTTGTCAAAGGCCTTACTGAAGTCCATATAGACAACATGCACTGCCCTACCTGCATCAATCCTCTTTGTGACCTCTTCGAAAAACTCTATCAAGTTAGTGAGACACGACCTCCCCTTCACAAAACCGTGCTGCCTCTCAGTAATACATCCATTTGCTTCCAAATGGGAGTAGATCCTGTCTCGAAGAATTCTCTCCAGTAATTTCCCTACAACTGACGTAAGGCCTGTAGTTCCCTGGATTATCCTTGCTACCCTTCTTAAACAAAGGAACAACAAAGTAGACAAGGTTGTTAAGAAAGCAATGGAATGCTCTCCTTCATTGGCAGAGGTATATAAAAGTAAGGATATAATGTTGGAATTGTATAAAATGCTGGTGAGGCCACAGCTGGAGTATTGTGGGCTGTTCTGGTCCCCACATTACAGGAAGGAGGTTATTGCTCTGGAGAGAGGGCAGAGGAGGTTTACAAGACTGTTGCCAGGGTGGGAAAGTGTGGCGATGAGGATGGATTGGATAGGTTGTGGTTATTGTCCTTGGAGCAAAGAGGGCTGAGGGGTGACTTAATTGAGGTGTAGAGAATTCTGAGGGGAAGAGATAGAGTGGATAGAATAAAACTGTTTCCCTTAGTGGAGAATTCTAGAACCAGAACCAGGGACATAGATTCAAGATAAGAGGCAGAAGGTGTAGAGGGGACATGAGGAGGAACGTTTTACACTGAGGGTAGTGGGAGTCTGGAATTCGCTGCCCGAGTTGGTGCTGGAGGCAGACACTCTTTTAAAAAGTTCAGCACCTGGCAGATGGCAGCCCGCTTTCACAATCTTGCTGATGAGTCCAAGGGAGGCCTCAGAGTTAGAAAGACAGTGAAGCCAGACTCACCATCAAGGCCAAAGCATCTCCAACGGATCTTCAAACCACAGTCAGCTCCCTAACTCAATGCAACAGAAAAGCTGGGACTAGAACCACTTGAAAACTTTCTAATAATTGAGAAAGTTATTGATGCAGAATGGGCAGCTCCTCAAGGACCAGTAGTGAAGGATAACGGGTCAATCAGAATACGTCGTGACTATAAAATCCCCATTAATCTTTTCCTGGGAGTACATCAGTACCGACTGCTGCAAATTGAGGAACTGCCTGCTGCTCTGGATGGAGGTGAATGAGTCACAAAGCTTCACCCATATCCCAGGCATTTTTTCTGAGTGAGGATTCCAGGAAGGACACACCATCAGCACATTGTTTTGTATCAATACAATTAACAACCATTCAGCATTGTGCCATCGCCGGCTTTACTCCAACAGAAAGTAAAGCAGGACCTCCCTGCTTTAAGCAGCTTCCAAGACAACATGCTTATCACCAGCAAAAACACCAACTCAGTCAGAGAAGCCAGCAAGCGTAGACTGAGACAATACAACACCCACGGTAAGAAATCTGAATGGTCCATCCTGCAGCCCTCTCATAGATCATAGAATTAGAATTTACAGTGCAGAAGGAGGCCATTCGGCCCATGGAAAGATCACACTATCTCAACCCAAGCCTCCATACAATTGCTGTAACCCAGTAACCCCACCTAACCTTTTGGACTCTAAGGGCAATTTATCACGGCCAATCCACCTAACCCGCACATCTTTGGGCACTAAGGGACAATTTAGCATGGCCAACCCACCTAACCTGCACATCTTTGGATTGTGGGAGGAAACCGGAGCACCCGGAGGAAACCCACGCAGACACGGGGAGAAGGTGAAGACTCTGCACAGGCAGTGACCCAAGGCTGGAATTGAGACCGGGTTCCTGGAGCTGTGAATCAACAGTGCTAACCACTGTGCTACCGTGCCGCACTCAGTGGAAGACTTGGGACATGTGATCAATGAAACCGGCCTCTCAACTTCACGCAGGAAGGTGGAGGGCGTGAAGAAAGCATTAGATAGAGCATCACTCTGACCTGGATAGGAGATAGAGCGTCACTCTGACCTGGACAGCAGGGAGAGCATCACTCTGACCTGGACAGGAGACAGAGCGTCACTCTGACCTGGACAGCAGGCAGAGCGTCACTCTGACCTGGACAGGAGACAGAGCGTCACTCTGACCTGGACAGGAGATAGAGCGTCACTCTGACCTGGACAGGAGATAAAGCATCACTCTGACCTGGACAGCAGGCAGAGCGTCACTCTGACCTGAACAGGAGATAGAGCGTCACTCTGACCTGGACAGGAGATAGAGCGTCACTCTGACCTGGACAGGAGATAGAGCGTCACTCTGACCTGGACAGGAGATAGAGCGTCACTCTGACCTGGACAGGAGATAGAGCGTCACTCTGACCTAGACAGGAGATAGAGCGTCACTCTGACCTGGACAGGAGATAGAGCGTCACTCTGACCTGGACAGGAGATAGAGCGTCACTCTGACCTGGACAGGAGATAGAGCGTCACTCTGACCTGGACAGGAGATAGAGCGTCACTCTGACCTAGACAGGAGATAGAGCGTCACTCTGACCTGGACAGGAGATAGAGCGTCACTCTGACCTGGACAGGAGATAGAGCGTCACTCTGACCTGGACAGGAGATAGAGCGTCACTCTGACCTGGACAGGAGATAGAGCGTCACTCTGACCTGGACAGCAGGCAGAGCGTCACTCTGACCTGGACAGGAGATAGAGCGTCACTCTGACCTGGACAGGAGATAGAGCGTCACTCTGACCTGGACAGGAGATAGAGCGTCACTCTGACCTGGACAGGAGATAGAGCGTCACTCTGACCTGGACAGGAGATAGAGCGTCACTCTGACCTGGACAGGAGATAGAGCGTCACTCTGACCTGGACAGGAGATAGAGCGTCACTCTGACCTAGACAGGAGATAGAGCGTCACTCTGACCTGGACAGCAGGCAGAGCGTCACTCTGACCTGGACAGGAGATAGAGCGTCACTCTGACCTGGACAGCAGGCAGAGCGTCACTCTGACCTGGACAGGAGATAGAGCGTCACTCTGACCCGGACAGGAGATAGAGCGTCACTCTGACCTGGACAGGAGATAGAGCGTCACTCTGACCTGGACAGGAGATAGAGCGTCACTCTGACCTGGACAGGAGATAGACCGTCACTCTGACCTGGACAGGAGATAGAGCGTCACTCTGACCTGGTTCCACCCACATTTTCCATGTTTTCCTGCCTGCTCCTGTGACCTGCAGATCCCAAAGAGCTAGCTCCTGGGTTTGTCGTCCTCTCCAGGGCTCTCAGACCCTGAGGGCATGGTCTTGACCACCTCCTTTTTGGGCATCACGGCATTGGCACCCTGGCCGCAGGTTGCTGTGCAATCTGGGAGCAGAAATCTGCAGTTTACAGTCATTTGGCACCGTGACATTTGAAACAAAATGAAAATCGCTTATTGTCACAGGTAGGCTTCAAATGAAGTTACTGTGAAAAGCCCCTAGTCGCCAACGGGAATCGAACCGTGCTGCTGGCCTGCCTTGGTCTGCTTTCAAAGCCAGAGATTTAGCCCAGTGTTAAACAGCCCCTGTCTTCAATGATGAAAATTAGTGTTGGGCTTTGGTAACCCTGATCTCAATGGGTTGAATGAAATGACTGGAGTTTCGGGTGGTTTAAGTGGGACAGGAGATGAATGGAGATTGTTTCTGTCATTTAGGCAGGAGTGACCTTTCGTACATCATTGAATGTCACTGACACATTGAGAAAGGTCACACTGTACATCACCGCCAATCCCGGCTGGGCAGTAACTGTATTAAACTCTCAGCTTGAAATCGAGGAGATAAAGGCGATGAAACACTGTAAATAAACATGAGAATGTGTTGAGTAATAAGACTGGCTTTTCAAGCGACAGATCCTGCAGTTGACGAGAGTGATGCCAGTAATATCCACAGCAATCATTTCCATTAAGTCACAATTCTTACTTTTTAAAATAATCTACAATAACAATGCTGAAACTGTGTCTGTCCATTCTCGGTATGTGGGTGTTGGTGGATGTACTTGGTGGGAGATGTTAGGAATAGATAGATAGGTGAATGGACTGATGGACAGACATTTTGGCAGTGGTGTTGAATTGTGATGACGGTATGAATAAAACAAGTCATTATAATTCAGAACTTGTGAAATAAAAATAAAATATGTTACAATAAAAAAGATTGTGCAATTTTGATCTCATCAGCATTTAAAGAATTCTAAAACACTGCAAAATGAAGTTCTCTTTAATTTATAGAATGAAATGAAAGGTTTACTGCAACCTGTGTTTTGTATTAAACTCCATCGATCACATGTTGTCAGTCTGAGATCGCTACATTCTCAATCACTTACATACTATTTATCAGGTTAATAACGTGGGGCCTGTCCAACAGTCTGTTCTGTATCATATTTTGGGAATGGTGTCTTTTCTCCTGAATCAGATTGAACATTTACCCTCGTGTGGTTGTGACAGGGACATAGTGGCAACGGGAGGTGGGATTCAGCAGGAGACTGGAGAGAGCTTAATCTGCCTTTCAGCAAGGAGACACACATTCAGTTCGTTTGATCGTGTCGAGGTGATTCTGGTACATGTCATTGAGAACGAGGTTGTTTCTCAAGCTTTTCTGAAGAACGTGGAAAGGGTGGAATGGCATGGGAGTGAGGAGATGGCATGGGAGCAAGGAGATGGCATGGGAGGGAGGAGATGGCATGGGAGTGAGGAGATGGCATTAGAGTAAGGAGATGGCATTGGAGTGAGGAGGTGGCATTGGAGTGAGGAGATGGCATTGGAGTGAGGAGATGGCATGGGAGTGAGGAGATGGCATGGGAGGGAGGAGATGGCATGGGAGTGAGGAGATGGCATTGGAGTGAGGAGATGGCATGGGAGTGAGGAGATGGCATTAGAGTAAGGAGATGGCATGGGAGTGAGGAGATGGCATTGGAGTGAGGAGATGGCATGGGAGTAAGGAGATGGCATGGGAGTGAGAAGATGGCATTGGAGTGAAGAGATGGCATGGGAGTGAGGAGATGGCATGGGAGTGAGGAGATGGCATGGGAGTGAGGAGATGGCATTGGAGTGAGGAGATGGCATTGGAGTGAGGAGATGGCATGGGAGTGAGGAGATGGCATTGGAGTGAGGAGATGGCATTGGAGTGAGGAGATGGTATTGGGTAAGGAGCTGGCATTGCAGTGAGGAGATGGCATGGGAGTGAGGAGATGGCATTGGAGTGAGGAGATGGCATTGAAGTGAGGGATGGAATTGGAGTGAGGAGATGGTATTGGAGTGAGGAGATGGCATTGGAGTGAGGAGATGGCATTGGAGTGAGGAGATGGTATTGGAGTGAGGAGATGGTATTGGAGTAAGGAGATGGCATGGGAGTGAGGAGATGGCATTGGAGTGAGGAGATGGCATTGGAGTGAGGAGATGGCATGGGAGTGAGGAGATGGCATTGGAGGGAGGGGAGGTAATGAGAGTAAAGAGATGGCATGAGGACACAATGTCCGATTAAAGTGATGATCCTTTAAAACAGAGATGGGGAGGAATTTCTTCAGCCAGAGGGTGGTGAATCTGTGGAACTCTTTGCCGCAGAAGGCTGTGGAGGCCAAATCACTGAGTGTCTGTAAGACAGAGATAGATAGGTTCTTGATTAATAAGGGGATCAGGGGTTATGGGGAGAAGGCAGGAGAATGGGCATGAGAAAAATATCAGCCATGATTGAACGGCGGAGCAGACTCGATGGGCCGAGTGGCCTAATTCTGCTCCTATATCTTGTGGTCTTTTGGAGGGAGGGGGTGGCATTGGAGAGGTGAATGAGATGATGGATTTGTTAAGCGTGGCAAAATGGCGGGGATAATAATACTCAGTAGAGAAGATGTGAGGAGAGATCAGTTCAGTCCATAAGAGGGTCATTTAGGAGTCTGGTGACAGTGGGAAAGAAGCTGTTTTTGAGTCTGTTTGTGCGAGTTCTCAGACTTCTGTATCTCCTGCCCGATGGAAGAAGTTGGAAGAGTGAGTAAGCCGAGTGGGAGGGATCTTTGATTATGCTGCCCGCTTTCCCCAGGCAGCGGGAGGTGTAGATGGAGTCAATGGATGGGAGGCAGGTTCGTGTGATGGACTGGGCGGTATTCACGACTCTCTGAAGTTTCTTGCGGTCCTGGGCCGAGCAGTGGCCAAACCAGGCTGTGATGCAGCCCGATAGGATGCTTTCTATAGTGCATCTGTAAAAGTTGGTAAGGGTTAATGTGGACACGCCGAATTTCCTTAGTTTCCTGAGGAAATATAGGCGCTGTTGTGCTTTCTTGGTGATAGCGTCGACGTGGGTGGACCAGGACAGATTTTTGGAGATGTGCACCTCTAGGAATTTGAAACTGCTAACCATCCCCACCTCGGCCCCGTTGATGCTGACAGGGGTGTGGACAGTACTTTGCTTCCTGAAGTCGATGACCCTCTGACAGTGCAGCACTCCCTCAGTACTGACCCTCTGACAGTGCAGCACTCCCTCAGTACTGACCCTCTGACAGTGCGGCACTCCCTCAGTACTGACCCTCTGACAGTGCGGCACTCCCTCAGTACTGACCATCTGGCAGTGCGGCACTCCCTCAGTACTGACCCTCTGACAGTGCGGCACTCCCTCAGTACTGACCCTCTGACAGTGCGGCACTCCCTCAGTACTGACCCTCTGACAGTGCGGCACTCCCTCAGTACTGACCCTCTGACAGTGCTGCACTCCCTCAGTACTGACCCTCTGACAGTGTGGCACTCCCTCAGTACTGACCCTCTGACAGTGCGGCACCCTCAGTACTGACCCTCTGACAGTGCAGCACTCCCTCAGTACTGACCCTCTGACAGTGCGGCACTCCCTCAGTACTGACCCTCTGGCAGTGCGGCACTCCCTCAGTACTGACCCTCTGACAGTGCGGCACTCCCTCAGTACTGACCCTCTGACAGTGCGGCACTCCCTCAGTACTGACCCTCTGACAGTGCGGCACACCCTCAGTACTGACCCTCTAACAGTGCGGCACTCCCTCAGTACTGACCCTCTGACAGTGCGGCACTCCCTCAGTACTGACCCTCTGACAGTGCAGCACTCCCTCAGTACTGACCCTCTGACAGTGCGGCACTCCCTCAGTACTGACCCTCTGACAGTGCGGCACTCCCTCAGTACTGACCCTCTGACAGTGCAGCACTCCCTCAGTACTGACCCTCTGACAGTGCGGCACTCCCTCAGTACTGACCCTCTGACAGTGCGGCACTCCCTCAGTACTGACCCTCTGACAGTGCGGCACACCCTCAGTACTGACCCTCTGACAGTGCGGCACTCCCTCAGTACTGACCCTCTGACAGTGCGGCACTCACTCAGTACTGACCCTCTGACAGTGCGGCACTCCCTCAGTACTGACCCTCTGACAGTGCGGCACTCCCTCAGTACTGACCCTCTGACAGTGCAGCACTCCCTCAGTACTGACCTTCTCAGACAGTGCAGCACTCCCTCAGTACTGACCCTCTGACAGTGCAGCACTCCCTCAGTACTGACCCTCTGACAGTGCGGCACTCCCTCAGTACTGACCCTCTGACAGTGCGGCGCTCCCTCAGTACTGACCCTCTGACAGTGCGGCACTCCCTCAGTACTGACCCTCTGACAGTGCGGCACTCCCTCAGTACTGACCCTCTGACAGTGCAGCACTCACTCAGTACTGACCCTCTGACAGTGCGGCACTCCCTCGGTACTGACCCTCTGACAGTGCGGCACTCCCTCAGTACTGACCCTCTGACAGTGCGGCACTCCCTCAGTACTGACCCTCTGACAGTGCAGCACTCCCTCAGTACTGACCCTCTGACAGTGCGGCACTCCCTCAGTACTGACCCTCTGACAGTGCGGCGCTCCCTCAGTACTGACCCTCTGACAGTGCGGCGCTCCCTCAGTACTGACCCTCTGACAGTGCGGCATTCCCTCAGCAGTGACCCTCTGACAGTGCGGCACTCCCTCAGTACTGACCCTCTGACAGTGCAGCACTCCCTCAGTACTGACCCTCTGACAGTGTGGCACTCCCTCAGTACTGAACCTCTGACAGTGCGGCACCCTCAGTACTGACCCTCTGACAGTGCAGCACTCCCTCAGTACTGACCCTCTGACAGTGCGGCACTCCCTCAGTACTGACCCTCTGGCAGTGCTGCACTCCCTCAGTACTGACCCTCTGACAGTGCGGCACTCCCTCAGTACTGACCCTCTGACAGTGCGGCACTCCCTCAGTACTGACCCTCTGACAGTGCGGCACACCCTCAGTACTGACCCTCTAACAGTGCGGCACTCCCTCAGTACTGACCCTCTGACAGTGCGGCACTCCCTCAGTACTGACCCTCTGACAGTGCAGCACTCCCTCAGTACTGACCCTCTGACAGTGCGGCACTCCCTCAGTACTGACCCTCTGACAGTGCGGCACTCCCTCAGTACTGACCCTCTGACAGTGCAGCACTCCCTCAGTACTGACCCTCTGACAGTGCGGCACTCCCTCAGTACTGACCCTCTGACAGTGCGGCACTCCCTCAGTACTGACCCTCTGACAGTGCGGCACACCCTCAGTACTGACCCTCTGACAGTGCGGCACTCCCTCAGTACTGACCCTCTGACAGTGCGGCACTCCCTCAGTACTGACCCTCTGACAGTGCGGCACTCCCTCAGTACTGACCCTCTGACAGTGCGGCACTCCCTCAGTACTGACCCTCTGACAGTACAGCACTCCCTCAGTACTGACCCTCTGACAGTGCGGCACTCCCTCAGTACTGACCTTCTGACAGTGCAGCACTCCCTCAGTACTGACCCTCTGACAGTGCGGCACTCCCTCAGTACTGACCCTCTGACAGTGCGGCGCTCCCTCAGTACTGACCCTCTGACAGTGCAGCGCTCCCTCAGTACTGACCCTCTGACAGTGCAGCACTCCCTCAGTACTGACCCTCTGACAGTGCATCACTTCCTCAGTACTGACCCTCTGACAGTGCAGCACTCCCTCAGTACTGACCCTCTGACAGTGCAGCACTCCCTCAGTACTGATTCTCAGACAGTGCAGCACTCCCTCAGTACTGACCCTCTGACAGTGCAGCACTCCCTCAGTACTGACCCTCTGACAGTGCGGCACTCCCTCAGTACTGACCCTCTGACAGTGCGGCGCTCCCTCAGTACTGACCCTCTGACAGTGCGGCACTCCCTCAGTACTGACCCTCTGACAGTGCGGCACTCCCTCAGTACTGACCCTCTGACAGTGCAGCACTCACTCAGTACTGACCCTCTGACAGTGCGGCACTCCCTCGGTACTGACCCTCTGACAGTGCGGCACTCCCTCAGTACTGACCCTCTGACAGTGCAGCACTCCCTCAGTACTGACCCTCTGGCAGTGCAGCACTCCCTCAGTACTGACCCTCTGACAGTGCAGCGCTCCCTCAGTACTGACCCTGTGACAGTGCGGCACTCCCTCAGTACTGACCCTCTGACAGTGCAGCACTCCCTCAGTACTGACCCACTGACAGTGCGGCACTCCCTCAGTACTGACCCTCTGACAGTGCAGCACTCCCTCAGTACTGACCCTCTGACAGTGCAGCACTCCCTCAGTACTGACCCTCTGACAGTGCAGCTCTCCCTCAGTACTGACCCTCTGACAGTGCAGCACTCCCTCAGTACTGACCCTCTGACAGTGCAGCACTCCCTCAGTACTGACCCTCTGACAGTGCGGCACTCCGTCAGTACTGACCCTCTGACAGTGCAGCACTCCCTCAGTACTGACCCTCTGACAGTGCAGCACCCCCTCAGTACTGACCCTCTGACAGTGCAGCACTCCCTCAGTACTGACCCTCTGACAGTGCGGCACTCCCTCAGTACTGACCCTCTGACAGTGCAGCACTCCCTCAGTACTGACCCTCTGACAGTGCAGCACTCCCTCAGTACTGACCCTCTCACAGTGCAGCACTCCCTCAGTACTGACCCTCTGACAGTGCAGCACCCCCTCAGTACTGACCCTCTGACAGTGCAGCACTCCCTCAGTACTGACCCTCTGACAGTGCGGCACTCCCTCAGTACTGACCCTCTGACAGTGCAGCACTCCCTCAGTACTGACCCTCTGACAGTGCAGCACTCCCTCAGTACTGACCCTCTGACAGTGCAGCGCTCCCTCAGTACTGACCCTCTGACAGTGCAGCACTCCCTCAGTACTGACCCTCTGACAGTGCAGCACTCCCTCAGTACTGACCCTCTGACAGTGCAGCACTCCCTCAGTACTGACCCTCTGACAGTGCAGCACTCCCTCAGTACTGACCCTCTGACAGTGCAGCACTCCCCCCAAAAATCTGGATTTTGTGCTGAAATCTCCCTGTGGGTGATGAGTCCTTGCCCGTTTAACTGACCAATGTTCGACTCACTTGGAATGGGAATGGGAATGGGAATGGGAATGGGAATGGGAATGGGAATGGGAATGTGCTTTGTTCTGGCTTCCCGGACATTCTGGAAGTGGATCTTTTTGGACGGGTTATCTGGGGAGCTGAGAGGCTGGTTCCCCCTGAACCCAGCCTGGGTCATTCCCCGGTGAGCTGGGAAACTGTGTGAAGGGGTCAGCCTTTCCTTGCACTTGTGAATGCCCCTTCCTCAGTGTTTCTGTGTCTGTCTGGAATCTGTGCACATCTCCAGATTCCCTTATTCTCCACACGTAGCACCGCTCCCTTATGACCGGGTCTGGCAGCCTCGAGCTCACTGCAGCTATCTGAAGTTCCCAATGAAATGTCAGGGTGAATATAGAACTGGCCATTAAACTGCTTTATTGAATCTTGCTGTTTGTACTGTGAGCGAGTGCCTGTCTCACAGACAATCTGAATCAGGTCCGGTTCACTCACTTAACAAACATTAAAGATTAGCGTCTTGGATTTAATTTTGTTCCCCCAACACAGGAAAAAATCCCAAGATGCTTCATGTCAGTGATATCAGCACTGTGTTCGACATCCCCAGGTAGATGTGAGTTTTTGACAGAATCTCAAACTCGTTGAGAAGAGAGAGGTTTCTGCTTTTTAGTATTTTATTCTCTCACAGGATGTGGGCGTGAGTGGTTACGCCAGTCATTTATTACCCATCTCTAACTGCCCTTCAGAAGATGGTGCTGAGCAGTCCCTGAGGTGTAGGTACACCCACTGTGCTGTTAGGGAGGGAGTTCCAGGATGTTGCCCAGCGACAGTGAAGGAACGGCCGATATATTTCCCAGTCAGGGTGGTGAGTGACTCGGAGGGGAACCTCCAGGTGGTGGGGTTCCCAGATACCTGCTGCTCTTGTCCTTCTAGATAGTAGTGGCCGTGGGTTTGGAAGGAGCTGTCTAAGGAACCTTGGTGAGTTCCTGCAGTGCATCTTCTGGATCAGGGGTTGGATGCCCCCAGTCTGGGGATAGATCGAGCCTGTTGTACTTTATTATCGGGTCTGCGGAGATCACACAACCAAGTCCTGTGCCCTCAGTGCTGACTCGGGTTCAGCCAAGGCCTTGTTCTGATAGCTGAGCCTCGGCCACGTCAACAGGTTGTGGGGAGAGGGTGACTTCCCAGACCCAGGGCAGGGACAAGAGGCTGCCAGCTGCCAATTGGGTGGTGAAGAGTGAGTAACCCGGGACAGGGGAGAAAGTGAGGAAGACGCCCAGCTCACCTCGCCCTACACCCTCCCAGCTCCAATGGTGTCCCAGGACATAGGCCCAACCCCTGCAAACTGAGGAAGAGGCCCAGGTTCCTGGCTCAGGCTCAAGGCCCAGGCTCCAGGCTCTAGGCCAAGGCCCAAGGCCCAGGCTTAGTCTCCAGGTCCAGGCACAGGCTCCAGGCCCAGGCTTAGTCTCCAGGTCCAGGCACAGGCTCCAGGCCCAGGCCCAAGTCCTAGCCCCAGGCTCCAGGCCAAGGCCCAAGGCCCAGGCTTAGGCTCCAGATCCAGGCACAGGCTCCAGGCTCCAGGCCCAGGCCCAAGCCCTAGCCCCAGGCTCCAGGCCAAGGCCGAAGACCCAGGCTTAGGCTCCAGGCCCAGGCCCAAGCCCTAGCCCCAGGCTCCAGGCCAAGGCCGAAGACCCAGGCTCAGGCTCTGTGGTGAATGTATTCCCCGTAGTATAAGCTGTCTGTGTAGCACTGCTGCCCAATGGTAATGTGATGTCCTTACAGTTATTGTACTGGAACCTGATGGGCTCCGCCTCTGGCTCCGCGCCCCCCTCGGACGGACATCACTATGGAAGCCGCTCTAAAGCCTGATAAACTGGAACTCGATGCACGAGCAGCAGAAGCGAAGGAAATCTTCTGAGGGGGGGGCTCCGGCTCTGACACTGAGGGGGGGCTCCGGCTGTGACACTGAGGGGGGGGCTCCGGCTGTGACACTGAGGGGGGGGGCTCCGGCTGTGACACTGAGGGGGAGGGGGCTCCGGCTGTGACACTGAGGGGGGGGGCTCCGGCTGTGACACTGAGGGGGGGGCTCCGGCTGTGACACTGAGGGGGGGGCTCCGGCTGTGACACTGAGGGGGGGGCTCCGGCTGTGACACTGAGGGGGAGGGCGCCGGCTGTGACACTGAGGGGGAGGGGGCTCCGGCTGTGACACTGAGGGGGGGGGCTCCGGCTGTGACACTGAGGGGGGGGCTCCGGCTGTGACACTGAGGGGGGGGCTCCGGCTGTGACACTGAGGGGGAGGGGGCTCCGGCTGTGACACTGAGGGGGAGGGGGCTCCGGCTGTGACACTGAGGGGAGGGCTCCGGCTGTGACACTGAGGGGGGGGGCTCCGGCTGTGACACTGAGGGGGGGGGCTCCGGCTGTGACACTGAGGGGGGGGGCTCCGGCTGTGGCACTGGCAGGGGGCGGGTCAGACAGACCCACCCCACCTCCAGCAGGTCCTGCAAGACACAAGATTAGACCGCAGGCCGGGTTGGGGAGGGGGGGGGGGGGGGGGGGGGAGGTGCGGGGTTGAGGGAGTGCCGATTGTGAGGGTGGTACAAAGAACAAAGAAAAGTACAGCACAGCAACAGGCCCTTCAGCCCTCCAAGCCTGTGCCGACCATGCTGCCCGTCTAAACTAAAATCTTCTACATTTCCGGGGTCCGTATCCCTCTATTCCCATCCTATTCATGTATTTGTCAAGATGCCCCATAAACGTCACTATCGTCCCTGCTTCCACCACCTCCTCCGGCAGCGAGTTCCAGGCATCCAGACAGCACCATCGGGGGATGGCGGATTGTGAAACACATTCCACACCTTTTTGCACAGCCAGTATGTCTCTGTCACTTTCTTCCGCAATACAGGCCGACCTCCGACCCCATGGCCCATCTCTCCAGCCATCTCCCCCTCCCCGTGGCACCCACCCACCCTCGAACCACGCAGCGGGAGGGCCCAGGGAACCACGCAGCGGGAGGGCGCGGGGAGCCACGCAGCGGGAGGGCCCAGGGAGCCACACAGCGGGAGGGCCCAGGGAGCCACGCAGCGGGAGGGCGCGGGGAGCCACGCAGCGGGAGGGCGCGGGGAATCACGCAGCGGGAGGGCGCGGAGAGCCACGCAGCGGGAGGGCGCGGGGAGCCACGCAGCGGGAGGGCCCAGGGAGCCACGCAGCGGGAGGGCGCGGGGAACCACGCAGCGGGAGGGCCCAGGGAGCCACGCAGCGGGAGGGCCCAGGGAGCCACGCAGCGGGAGGGCCCAGGGAGCCACGCAGCGGGAGGGCGCGGGGAGCCACGCAGCGGGAGGGCGCGGGGAGCCACGCAGCGGGAGGGCGCGGGGAGCCACGCAGCGGGAGGGCGCGGGGAGCCACGCAGCGGGAGGGCCCAGGGAGCCACGCAGCGGGAGGGGCCAGGGAACCACGCAGCGGGAGGGCGCGGGGAGCCACGCAGCGGGAGGGCCCAGGGAGCCACGCAGCGGGAGGGCCCAGGGAGCCACGCAGCGGGAGGGCGCGGGGAGCCACGCAGCGGGAGGGCCCAGGGAGCCACGCAGCGGGAGGGCCCAGGAGCCACGCAGCGGGAGGGTGCAGGGAGCCACGCAGCGGGAGGGCCCAGGGAGCCACACAGCGGGAGGGCCCCGGGGAACCACACAGCGGGAGGGCCCAGGGAGCCACGCAGCGGGAGGGCGCGGGGAGCCACGCAGCGGGAGGGCCCAGGGAGCCACGCAGCGGGAGGGCCCAGGGAGCCACGCAGCGGGAGGGTACAGGAGCCACACAGCGGTGAGGGGCCCGGGGAACCACACAGCGGGAGGGCCCAGGGAACCACACAGCGGGAGGGCCCAGGGAGCCACGCAGCGGGAGGGCCCGGGAGCCCGTAGAGGGAGGGCCCAGGGAGCCACGTAGAGGAGGGCGCGGGGAACCACGCAGCGGGAGGGCGCGGGGCCATGCAGCGGGAGGGTGCGGGGGGAGGGCCCAGGGAGCCACGCAGCGGGAGGGTGCGGGGAGCCATGCAGCGGGAGGGCCCAGGGAGCCACGCAGCGGGAGGGCCCGGGGAACCACGTAGAGGGAGGGCGCGGGGAACAACGCAGCGGGAGGGCCCAGGGAGCCACGCAGCGGGAGGGCCCAGGGAACCACGCAGCGGGAGGGCCCAGGGAACCACGCAGCGGGAGGGCCCAGGGAACCACGCAGCGGAGGGCGCGGGGAGCCACGCAGCGGGAGGGCCCAGGGAGCCACGCAGCGGGAGGGCCCAGGGAACCACGCAGCGGAGGGCCCGGGGAACCACGCAGCGGGAGGGCCCAGGGAACACGCAGCGGGAAGGGCCCAGGGAACCACGCAGCGGGAGGGCGCGGGGAGCCACGCAGCGGGAGGGCCCAGGGAGCCACGCAGCGGGAGGGCCCGGGGAACCACGCAGCGGGAGGGCCCAGGGAACCACGCAGCGGGAGGGCCCGGGGAACCACGCAGCGGGAGGGCGCGGGGAGCCACGCAGCGGGAGGGTGCAGGGAGCCACACAGCGGGAGGGCCCGGGGAACCACACAGCGGGAGGGCCCAGGGAACCACACAGCGGGAGGGCCCAGGGAGCCACGCAGCGGGAGGGCCCAGGGAGCCACGTAGAGGGAGGGCGCGGGGAACCACGCAGCGGGAGGGCGCGGGGAGCCATGCAGCGGGAGGGTGCGGGGGGAGGGCCCAGGGAGCCACGCAGCGGGAGGGTGCGGGGAGCCATGCAGCGGGAGGGCCCAGGGAGCCACGCAGCGGGAGGGCCCCGGGGAACCACGTAGAGGGAGGGCGCGGGGAACCACGCAGCGGGAGGGCCCAGGGAGCCACGCAGCGGGAGGGCGCGGGGAGCCACGCAGCAGGAGGGCCCAGGGAGCCACGCAGCGGGAGGGCCCAGGGAACCACGCAGCGGGAGGGCCCAGGGAACCACGCAGCGGGAGGGCGCGGGGAGCCACGCAGCGGGAGGGCCCAGGGAGCCACGCAGCGGGAGGGCCCGGGGAACCACGCAGCGGGAGGGAGCGGGGAGCCACGCAGCGGGAGGGCCCAGGGAGCCACGCAGCGGGAGGGCGCGGGGAACCAAGCGGTGGGAGGGCACGGGGAACCACGCAGCGGGAGGGCCCAGGGAGCCACACAGCGTGAGGGCCCAGGGAACCACACGGTGGGAGGGCGCGGGGAGCCACACAGCGGGAGGGCCCAGGGAGCCACGCAGCGGGAGGGCGCGGGGAGCACGCAGGGGGGAGGGCGCGGGGAGCCACGCAGCGGGAGGGCGCGGGGAGCCACGCAGCGGGAGGGCGCGGGGAGCCACGCAGCGGGAGGGCCCAGGGAGCCACGCAGCGGGAGGGTGCAGGGAACCACGCAGCGGGAGGGCCCAGGGAGCCACGCAGCGGGAGGGCCCAGGGAGCCACGCAGCGGGAGGGCGCGGGGAGCCACGCAGCGGGAGGGCCCAGGGAGCCACGCAGCGGGAGGGCCCAGGGAGCCACGCAGCGGGAGGGTGCAGGGAGCCACGCAGCGGGAGGGTGCAGGGAGCCACGCAGCGGGAGGGCGCGGGGAACCACACAGCGGGAGGGCCCAGGGAACCACACAGCGGGAGGGCCCAGGGAGCCACGCAGCGGGAGGGCCCAGGGAGCCACGTAGAGGGAGGGCGCGGGGAACCACACAGCGGGTGGGCCCAGGGAACCACGCAGCGGGAGGGCGCGGGGAGCCATGCAGCGGGAGGGTGCGGGGGGAGGGCCCAGGGAGCCACGCAGCGGGAGGGTGCGGGGAACCACGCAGCGGGAGGGCCCGGGGAACCACGCAGCGGGAGGGCGCGGGGAGCCACGCAGCGGGAGGGCCCAGGGAGCCACGCAGCGGGAGGGCGCGGGGAGCCACGCAGCGGGAGGGCCCAGGGAGCCACGCAGCGGGAGGGCCCAGGGAGCCACGCAGCGGGAGGGTGCAGGGAGCCACGCAGCGGGAGGGTGCAGGGAGCCACACAGCGGGAGGGCCCGGGGAACCACACAGCGGGAGGGCCCAGGGAACCACACAGCGGGAGGGCCCAGGGAGCCACGCAGCGGGAGGGCGCGGGGAGCCACGCAGCGGGAGGGCCCAGGGAGCCACGTAGAGGGAGGGCGCGGGGAACCACGCAGCGGGAGGGCGCGGGGAGCCATGCAGCGGGAGGGTGCGGGGGGAGGGCCCAGGGAGCCAAGCAGCGGGAGGGTGCGGGGAGCCATGCAGCGGGAGGGCCCAGGGAGCCACGCAGCGGGAGGGCCCCGGGGAACCACGTAGAGGGATGGGCGCGGGGAACCACGCAGCGGGAGGGCCCAGGGAGCCACGCAGCGGGAGGGCGCGGGGAGCCACGCAGCGGGAGGGCCCAGGGAGCCACGCAGCGGGAGGGCCCAGGGAACCACGCAGCGGGAGGGCCCAGGGAACCACGCAGCGGGAGGGCGCGGGGAGCCACGCAGCGGGAGGGCCCAGGGAGCCACGCAGCGGGAGGGCCCGGGGAACCACGCAGCGGGAGGGCGCGGGGAGCCACGCAGCGGGAGGGCCCAGGGAGCCACGCAGCGGGAGGGCGCGGGGAACCAAGCGGTGGGAGGGCACGGGGAACCACGCAGCGGGAGGGCGCGGGGAGCCACACAGCGGGAGGGCCCAGGGAACCACACGGTGGGAGGGCGCGGGGAACCACGCAGCGGGAGGGCCCAGGGAGCCACGCGGCGGGAGGGCCCAGGGAACCACGCAGCGGGAGGGCGCGGGGAGCCACGCAGCGGGAGGGCGCGGGGAGCCACGCAGCGGGAGGGCGCGGGGAACCACGCAGCGGGAGGGCCCGGGGAACCACGCAGCGGGAGGGCCCAGGGAGCCACGCAGCGGGAGGGCCCAGGGAACCACGCAGCGGGAGGGGCGCGGGGAGCCACGCGGCGGGAGGGCCCAGGGAGCCACGCAGCGGGAGGGCCCAGGGAGCCACGCAGCGGGAGGGGCCCAGGGAGCCACGCAGTGGGAGGGCCCAGGGAGCCAGGCAGCGGGAGGGTGCAGGGAGCCACGCAGCGGGAGGGCCCAGGGAACCACGCAGCGGGAGGGCCCAGGGAACCACGCAGCGGGAGGGCCCAGGGAGCCACGCAGCGGGAGGGCCCAGGGAGCCACGCAGCGGGAGGGCCCAGGGAGCCACGCAGCGGGAGGGCGCGGGGAGCCACGCGGCGGGAGGGCCCAGGGAACCACGCAGCGGGAGGGCCCAGGGAGCCACGCAGCGGGAGGGCCCAGGGAGCCACGCAGCGGGAGGGCGCGGGGAACCACGCAGCGGGAGGGCGCGGGGAGCCACACAGCGGGAGGGCCCAGGGAGCCACGCAGCGGGAGGGCCCAGGGAGCCACGCAGCGGGAGGGCCCAGGGAGCCACGCAGCGGGAGGGCCCAGGGAGCCACGCAGCGGGAGGGCCCAGGGAGCCACGCAGCGGGAGGGCGCGGGGAGCCACGCGGCGGGAGGGCGCGGGGAACCACGCAGCGGGAGGGCGCGGGGAGCCACGCAGTGGGAGGGCCCAGGGAGCCACGCAGCGGGAGGGCGCGGGGAGCCACGCGGCGGGAGGGCCCAGGGAGCCACGCAGCGGGAGGGCCCAGGGAGCCACGCAGCGGGAGGGCGCGGGGAACCAAGCAGCGGGAGGGCGCGGGGAGCCACGCAGCGGGAGGGCCCCGGGGAACCACACAGCGGGAGGGCCCAGGGAGCCACGCAGCGGGAGGGCCCGGGGAACCACGCAGCGGGAGGGCCCAGGGAGCCACGCAGCGGGAGGGCCCGGGGAACCACGCAGTGGGAGGGCCCAGGGAGCCACGCAGCGGGAGGGCCCAGGGAGCCACGCAGCGGGAGGGCCCAGGGAACCACACAGCGGGAGGGCCCAGGGAGCCGCGCAGCGGGAGGGCCCAGGGAGCCACGCAGCGGGAGGGCGCGAGGAGCCACACAGCGGGAGGGCCCAGGGAACCACGCAGCGGGAGGGCGCGGGGAACCACGCAGCGGGAGGGCGCGGGGAACCACGCAGCGGGAGGGCCCAGGGAACCACGCAGCGGGAGGGCCCAGGGAGCCACGCAGCGGGAGGGCGCGGGGAACCACGCAGCGGGAGGGCCCAGGGAGCCACGCAGCGGGAGGGCGCGGGGAACCACGCAGCGGGAGGGCCCAGGGAACCACGCAGCGGGAGGGCGCGGGGAACCACGCAGCGGGAGGGCGCGGGGAGCCACGCAGCGGGAGGGCCCAGGGAACCACGCAGCGGGAGGGCGCGGGGAACCATGCAGCGGGAGGGCGCGGGGAGCCACACAGCGGGAGGGCCCGGGGAACCACGCAGCGGGAGGGCCCAGGGAACCACGCAGCGGGAGGGCGCGGGGAGCCACGCAGCGGGAGGGCCCAGGGAACCACGCAGCGGGAGGGCCCAGGGAACCACGCAGCGGGAGGGCCCAGGGAACCACGCAGCGGGAGGGCCCAGGAGCCACGCAGCGGGAGGGCGCGGGGAGCCACGCAGCGGGAGGGCCCAGGGAGCCACGCAGTGGGAGGGCGCGGGGAGCCACGCAGCGGGAGGGCCCAGGGAGCCACGCAGCGGGAGGGCCCGGGGAGCCACGCAGCGGGAGGGCCCAGGGAACCACGCAGCGGGAGGGCCCAGGGAGCCACGCAGCGGGAGGGCCCAGGGAGCCACGCAGCGGGAGGGTGCGGGGAGCCACGCAGCGGGAGGGCCCGGGGAGCCACGCAGCGGGAGGGCCCGGGGAGCCACGCAGCGGGAGGGCCCGGGGAGCCATGCAGCGGGAGGGCGCGGGGAACCACGCAGCGGGAGGGCCCAGGGAGCCACGCAGCGGGAGGGCCCAGGGAGCCACGCAGCGGGAGGGCCCAGGGAGCCACACGGTGGGAGGGCGCGGGGAGCCACGCAGCGGGAGGGCCCAGGGAACCACGCAGCGGGAGGGGGCGGGGAACCACACAGCGGGAGGGCGGGGTGAACCACGTGGACCAGGGGTGGGCAAACTTTTCCGTGCAAGGGCCACATTCAGAAATTCACAATTCACAAAGGGCCGCATAGTATATTAAGTAAAATAATTACTTCACCCGGTTATGATTCTGGGCGCCTCATATAGAACATGGAACAGTACAGCACAGAACAGGCCCTTCGGCCCTCGACGTTGTGCCGAGCAATGATCACCCTACTCAAGTCAACGTATCCACCCTATACCAGTAAGTAACCCAACAGCCCCCCCCCCCCATTAACCTTAAAAAAAATTAAAAAAAAAAAAAAAAAAAATTTTTTTTAAATTTTTTTTTTTAATGACTTGGTGGGCCGCAGAAATACCTTTGGCGGGCCGCATGCGGCCCGCGGGCCGTAGTTTGCCCACCCCTGACGTGGACCCACTGTCCTCATATCTCCTCATTTGGCTTAATGTCAAATTAGTTTGATAATCCCTCCTCTGAAAAACCTTGGGGTATTTTACGATGCTGAAGGTGATATTCAAATGCAAGTTGTTGTTATCTTTTAATCAGGGGGGGGGCACACTGGTTAGCACTGCTGCCTCACAGCTCCAGGGTCCCAGGTTCGATTCCCCGCTGGGTCACTGTCTGTGTGGAGTCTGTACGTTCTCCCCGTGTCTGCGTGGGTTTCCTCCGGGTGCTCCGGTTTCCTCCCACAGTCCAAAGATGTGCAGGTTAGGTGGATTGGCCATGATAAATTGCCCCTTAATGTCCAAGGAAGTGCAGCTTAGGTGGGGTTATGGGGTTAAGAGGATCTGGCGGGGGAGTGGGCCCAAGTAGGGGCCTCTTTCAGTGGGTTGGTGCAGACTCAATGGGCCGAATGGCCTCCTTCTGCACTGTAAGGATTCTATGATTCTATGGTGTGGATGACATAAACGGGAGATTGTGGGTGGGAGCAATGGCCTGGGGTTGGATAAACAGTCTTACTCCATCCAGCCTCCCTGTTGTGACAGGGTTAATACTGGGCCAGTGTAGAATAGAGAGAATTCAAGATGAAAGGAGCCACTAGACATCCAGCTGAAATGACATTTCACATTTTGAATTTGAAAGTGTTTTGAATCTGTTTTAATTTCCGGTGTGACAGACGGTTGATAACAGGATTGAGGTAGTTACTTCTGCAAGTTTTAAGTGTCTGACCATCAGAGAGCTTTGTCCTGACATCATTCATTCCATCGCCTGGTTTTTGACATATCCTCACACACAATCCAGCAGAAAACGTGTTCTGGTGATCATCTGCAAAGTGAGCGGGAGTTTAGACGGCCGCCTCGCACGGCACTTCCACCAGGAGAGGAATTTATTGCCGGGACTCAGTGACTGAGAGAGATGGTGATAACATTGGGGTGAGACAAGCTGGCTGCAATCTTCATCTCCAGATTACAATATGGGACAGCACGGTAGCACAGTGGGTAGCACAGTGGGTAGCACTGTTGCTTCACAGCTCCTGGGTTCCCGAGTTCGATTCCCGGCTTGGGTCACTGTCTGTGCGGAGTCTGCACATTCTCCCCGTGTCTGTGTGGGTTTCCTCCGGGTGCTCCGGTTTCCTCCCACAAGTCCTGAAAGGCGTGCTGTTAGGTGAATTGGACATTCTGAATTCTCCCACTGTGACCCGAACAGGCACCGGAATGTGGCGACTAGGGGCTTTTCACAGTAACTTCATTGCAGTGTTTCTTGCCATTTTAACACAAGACCCTGCTCCCAGGCCCACATGTCTGTTCTTGGCCTGCTGCAATGTTCCAGTGAAGCGTAACGCAAACTGGAGGAACAACACCTCATCTTCCAATTAGGCACACTACAGCCTTCCGGCCTGAACATCAAATTCAACAACTTCAGATGATCAGCCCCACCTCGACCCATTTGTTTTCATCCCATTTCATTTTAACTGTCTTTTACCATTTCTTTCTTACTATATATTTAATCCCCCCCCCAATCTTATCCACCTTTCCTACACCTTTCTCCTCTTTGCTTCCCCCTTCCCCTCCCCCCACTCTACAATTCATCCTCTGGTGTTAGTTTCTCTGCTGTTTGACCTTTCACATCTTTTGTTCTCTCTGGGGACTGCCATTAGCACTCTTTCCCCTTGGTATCTGTGGCCATTAACACTCTGTTCCCTTGGTTTCTGTGGCCATTAACACTCTGTTCCCTTGGTATCTGTGGCCATTAACACTCTGTTCCCTTGGTATCTGTGGCCATTCACACTCTGTTCCCTTGGTATCTGTGGCCATTAACACTCTGTTCCCTTGGTATCTGTGGCCATTAACACTCTTTCCCCTTGGTATCTGTGGCCATTAACATTCTTTCCCCTTGGTATCTGTGGCCATTAACACTCTTTCCCCTTGGTATCTGTGGCCATTAACATTCTTTCCCCTTGGTATCTGTGGCCATTAACACTCTTTCCCCTTGGTATCTGTGGCCATTAACACTCTTTCCCCTTGGTATCTGTGGCCATTAACACTCTTTCCCCTTGGTATCTGTGGCCATTAACACTCTTTCCCCTTGGTATCTGTGGCCATTAACACTCTTTCCCCTTGGTATCTGTGGCCATTAACACTCTTTCCCCTTGGTATCTGTGGCCATTAACACTCTGTTCCCTTGGTATCTGTGGCCATTAACACTCTTTCCCCTTGGTATCTGTGGCCATTAACACTCTTTCCCCTTGGTTTCTGTGGCCATTAACACTCTTTCCCCTTGGTTTCTGTGGCCATTAACACTCTGTTCCCTTGGTATCTGTGGCCATTAACACTCTGTTCCCTTGGTATCTGTGGCCATTCACACTCTGTTCCCTTGGTATCTGTGGCCATTAACACTCTGTTCCCTTGGTATCTGTGGCCATTAACACTCTTTCCCCTTGGTATCTGTGGCCATTAACATTCTTTCCCCCTTGGTATCTGTGGCCATTAACACTCTTTCCCCTTGGTATCTGTGGCCATTAACACTCTTTCCCCTTGGTATCTGTGGCCATTAACACTCTTTCCCCTTGGTATCTGTGGCCATTAACACTCTTTCCCCTTGGTATCTGTGGCCATTAACACTCTTTCCCCTTGGTATCTGTGGCCATTAACACTCTTTCCCCTTGGTATCTGTGGCCATTAACACTCTTTCCCCTTGGTATCTGTGGCCATTAACACTCTTATGCAACCTTGGTATCTGTGGCCATTAACACTCTTTCCCCTTGGTATCTGTGGCCATTAACATCCTTTCCCCTTGGTATCTGTGGCCATTAGCACTCTTTCCCCTTGGTATCTGTGGCCATTAGCACCCGGTTTCCCTGGGTTTCTGTGGCTATGACTCATCTTTCATTCTCACTCCACAGAATGAATATTTCCCACTTTCTCTGTCTGTTAGCTTTGACAAAGAGCTGGGCTGAGCGGTGGCAAATGGAGTTTAATGCAGAAAAGTGTGAGGTGATTCATTTTGGAAGGAATAACAGGAAGACAGAGTACTGGGCTAATGGTAAGATTCTTGGTAGTGTGGACGAGCAGAGAGATCTCGGTGTCCATGTCCATAGATCCCTGAAAGTTGCCACCCAGGTTGAGAGGGTTGTTAAGAAGGCGTACGGTGTGTTAGCTTTTATTGGTAGAGGGATTGAGTTTCGGAGCCATGAGGTCATGTTGCAGTTGTACAAAACTCTGGTGCGGTCGCATTTGGAGTATTGTGTGCAGTTCTGGTCGCCGCATTATAGGGAGGATGTGGAAGCATTGGAAAGGGTAAGAGGAGATTTACAAGGATGTTGCCTGGTATGGAGGGATGAGGAAAGGCTGAAGGACTTGAGGCTGTTTTCGTTAGAGAGAAGGTTAAGAGGTGACTTAATTGAGGCATACAAGATGATCAGGGGATTAGATAGGGTGGACAGCGAGAGCCTTCTCCCGCGGATGGTGATGTCTAGCATGAGGGGACATAGCTTTAAATTGAGGGGAGATAGATATAGGACAGATGTCAGAGGTAGGTTCTTTACTCAGAGAGTAGTAAGGGTGTGGAATGCCCTGCCTGCAACAGTAGTGGACTCGCCAACACTAAGGGCATTTAAATGGTCATTGGATAGGCATATGGACGATAGGGGAGCAGTGTAGATGGGCTTTAGAGGGGTTTCACAGGACGGCGCAAGAGATCACAGGGATGGGGGCCAGAGATCACAGGGATGGGGGTCAGAGATCACAGGGGTGGGGTCAGAGATCACAGGGGTGGGGGCCAGAGATCACAGGGATGGGGGTCAGAGATCACAGGGGTGGGGGTCAGAGATCACAGGGGTGGGGTCAGAGATCACAGGGGTGGGGTCAGAGATCACAGGGATGGGGGTCAGAGATCACAGGGGTGGGGTCAGAGATCACAGGGTTGGGGTCAGAGATCACAGGGGTGGGGGTCAGAGATCACAGGGATGGGGGGTCAGAGATCACAGGGATGGGGCCAGAGATCACAGGGGTGGGGTCAGAGATCACAGGGGTGGGGTCAGAGATCACAGGGATGGGGGTCAGAGATCACAGGGGTGGAGTCAGAGATCACAGGGGTGGGGGTCAGAGATCACAGGGATGGGGGGTCAGAGATCACAGGGATGGGGTCAGAGATCACAGGGGTGTGGTCAGTGTTCCCTTTGAGGGTGATATTCCCAGGATCACGGTGAATTTTGCAGCGTGCTAGTAACTGGGACTGCACAGTGATATACAACTGAGATCATTCAACTGACAGCAGGAACAACCCTCTTGTTGCTTCTGCCACTTTCAATAATTGAATCTCATTTCATTAACTTCCAGCTCAATTTAATTAAAGTCATCTATGAATCACTTGCTGCATTTCTTCCATCTGCTCTGCCCACTGCTTGTGGGAGAATTGGTCTGGGAATTTCTCATTCCCCATGTCCAAGGCCACAGGAAAACAAATGTTAGAACATTTTGATTCTCCGACTGTCTGACAGGCTGTGGACATCGCTGGCTACACCAGCATTTATTGCCCATGCCTAATTGCCCCCTGTGAAGGTGGGGGTGAGCTGCCGTATTGAGCGGCCGCAGCCCCTGTAGTTGGTGTAATTCTGTAATCATTTAATAAAACTGAGTATCTCGCTCGGCCATTTCAGAGACGACCAAATTGCTGTGGGTGTGGAGTGACAGGTCGGCCAGACCGGGTAAGGGTGGCAGATGGGAGAGGGGGTGCCATTGTGTTATTGTCATTGGGCTAGTAATCCAGAGAGCCAGAGTAATGGGCCGGGATTCTCCGCCCCGACACCGGCCTCCCCATTCTCCAATTCCTGGGCGCTGGCGGGTTTGCCGCCACTCCGGTCGGGGGCCATTGACAGCGCCCCCCCTCCCGGTGATTCTCCGGGCCCCGACGGGCCGAGTGGCCGGCGGGTTTGCCGCCACTCCGGTCGGGGGCCATTGACAGCCCCCCCCCCCCCCCCCCCCGCGATTCTCCGCCCCGACACCGGCCTCCCCATTCTCCAATTCCCGGGCGCTGGCGGGTTTGCTGCCACTCCGGCCGGGGGCCATTGACAGCGCCCCCCCCCCCCCCCCCCCCCGCGATTCTCCGGGCCCCGACGGGCCGAGTGGCCAGCGGGTTTGCTGCCACTCCGGTCGGGGGCCATTGACAGCCCCCCCCCGGTGATTCTCCGGGCCCCGATGGGCCAAGTGGCTGACGGGTTTGGCCGAGTCCCACCAGCGTGTATTACTCGCCTCCCACACGGCGGGACCTGGAAGGTGAGTGTGCGGGGGCCGTCCTGGAGGGGGGGGGGGGGCGGTGCGATCCGGACTCCGTGGGGGAGGCCCCCAGGGTGGACTGGCCCGCGATCAGGGCCTACCGATCGGTGGGTGGGCTGGTTCCGTGGGGGCCTATGTTCCTCTGCGCCGGGCCCCAGTAGGGCTCCGCCATATTGCCCGGGGGCCGGAGCAGAGAAGGGAACCACCGCGCATGCGTGGAAATACTCCGGCTGTTCTGCGCATGCGTGGACCCGCGCAGGCCGTTCCCCACCGGCTGGAGCTGCGGGGACCACTCCAATACCGACCTAGCCCCCGAGAATTCCTCACTTTCAGGGGTCGGTGACGCCGGAGTGGTTGGTGTCGGTTTTGCCGCCAGCTTAGGGACAAAGCCCCATTCTTCGAGAATCCCGTCCATGATCTGGGGACCCGGGTTCCAATCCGACCACGGCAGGTGGTCAATAAACTCAATAAAGTACCTGGAATTAAAAGTCTTATGATGACCGTGAAACCATTGTCGGTTATTGTAAAAACCGGGTTCACCCTTTAGGGAAGGGAATCTGCCGTCCTTACCTGGTCCGGCCTACATGTGAATCCAGACCCACAGCAATGTGGGTGACTCTGGAATGGCCGAGCCAAACACTCCGTTATATTCAACCGCGAGATAAACACAAAAAGGAATGAAGCCAGACGGACCACCCGGAATCGACCCAGGCACCAGGAATGACAACGGCAAACCCAGCCCTGCCGACCCTGCAAACTCCTCCTCACTAACATCTGGGGGCTTGTGCCAAAGTTGGGAGGGCTTCTCACAGACTAGTTAAGCAACAGCCTGACATAGTCATGCTAAGGGAATTAGAGTTTCAAGCGGCTGTTGGATAGGTACATGGATTACGGTAGAATGATGGGGTGTGGATTAATCTGTTCTTAATCTGGGACAAAAGTTCAGCACAACATTGTGGGCCGAAGGGCCTGTTCTGTGCTGTACTTTCTATGTTCTATACCAGGGGTGGGCAAACCCGCGGGCCGCATGCAGCCCGCCAAAGGTCTTTATGCGGCCCAGCAAGTCATTTTTTTAAAAAAATTTAAATTTAAGGTTAATGGTGGGGGGGGGGGGGGGGGGGGGGCCGTTGGGTTACTTACTGGTATAGGGTGGATACGTCGACTTGAGTAGGGTGATCATTGCTCGGCACAACATCGAGGGCCGAAGGGCCCGTTCTGTGCTGTACTGTTCTATGTTCTATATGAGGCGCCCAGAATCATAACCGGGTGAAGTAATTATTTTGCTTAATATACTATGCGGCCCTTTAAAATTGTGAATTTCTGAATGTGGCCCTTGCACGGAAAAGTTTGCCCACCCCTGTTCTATACCTTACCCAGACCCCACTATCACCATTCCTGGGTATGTCCTGTCCCACCGGCAGCACAGACCCAGCAGAGCTGGCCGGGAGCACAGTGGGATACAGTCAGGAGGGAGTTACCCTGGGAGTCCTCAACATCAACTCTGACCCCATGAAGTCTCACGGCTTCAGGTTAAACATGGGCAAGGAAACCTCCTGCCAATTACCACGTACCGGCCACCATCAGCTGATGAATCCGTTCTCCATGTTGAACACCACTTGGAGGAAGCACGGAGGGTGGCAAGGAATATGCTCTGGGTGGGGGCTTCTATGTCCGTCACCAAGGGTGGCTTGGTAGTATGACCACAGACCGAGCTGGCTGGATCCTAAAGGACAATAGCTGCTAGACTGGGACTGCAGCAGGTGGTGAGGGAACCAACAAGAGGGAAAAACATACTCAACCTCATCAACCTGCCTGCTGCAGATGTATCTGTCCATGACAGTATCGGTAGGAGTGACCACAGCACAGTCCTTGTGGAGACAAAGTCTCGTCTTCACATTGAGGATACCCTCCATCGTGTTGTGTGGCATTACCACCGTGCTCAATGGGATAGACTTCAAACAAATCCAGCAACTCCAGACTGGGCATCCATGAGGCGCTGTGGGCCATCAGCAGCAGCAGAATTGTGTTCAACCACAATCTGTAACCTCACGGCCTGGCATATCCCCCACTCTACCATTCCCACCCAGCCAGGGGATCAACCCTGGGTCAATGAAGAGTGCAGGACAGCATGCCAGGAGCAATATCAGGCAGACCGAAAAATGAGGTGTCAGCCTGGTGAAGCTACAACACAGGACTGTGGGCCAAACAGCATAAGCAGCAAGTAACAGACAGAGCCAAGCGATTCCACAATGAACACATCAGCACTAAGCTCTGTAGCCCTGCCATATCCAGCTGTGAATGGTGGGGGACAATTAAACAACTTACTGGAGGAGGAGGCTCCACAAATATCCCATCCTCAATGATGGTGGAGCCCAGCACATCTCTGCAAAGACACGGCTGAGGCATTCGCAACAATCTTCAGCCAGAAGTGCCGAGTGGATGATCCGTCTCGGTCTCCTCCGGAGGGCCCCAGCATCACAGATGTCAGTCTTCAGCCAATACGATTCACTCCACGTGATTCAAGAAACAGCTGAAGGTACTGGATAGTGGAAACGCAATGGGCCCTGACAATATCCTGTCAATAGTACTGAAGGCTTGTGCTCCAGAACTTGCCGCACCCCTAGCCAAGCTGTTCCAGTACAGCTACAACACTGGCATCTACCCAGCAATGTGGACCCAGGTGTGACCTGTGCAGAAGAAACAGGACAAATCCAACCCAGCCAATTCCCGCCCTATCAGTCTACTCTCCATCATCAGCAATGTGATGGAAGGAGTCATCAACAGCGCTATCAAGCAGCACTTACTCAGCAATAACCTGCTCACGGACACTCAGTTTGGGTTCCGCCAGGGTCACTCAGCTCCTGACCTCATTGCAGCCTTGGTTCAAACATGGACAAAAGGGCTGAATGGCAGAGGGGAGGTGAGAGTGACTGCCCTGACATCAAGGCAGCATCTGACCGAGTGTGGCATCAAGGAGCCCGAGCTAAACTGGAGCCAATGGGAATCAGGAGAAAACTCTCCGCTGGTTGGAGTCATTCCCGGCACAAAGGGAGATGGTTGTGGTGGATGGAGGTCAATCATCTCAGCTCCAGGACATCATTGCAGGAGTCCCTCAGGGGAGTGTCCTAGGCCCAACCATCTTCAGCTGCTTCATCAATGTCCTCCCTTCCATCATAAGGTCAGAAGTGGGGATGTTTGCGGATGACTGCACAATGTTCAGCACCATTCCCGACTCCTCAGAAAATGAAGCAGTCCATGGCCAAATGCAGCAAGACCTGGACAATATCCAGGCTTGGGCTGACAAGGGGCAAGTTACATTCACGCCACACAAGCCCCAGGCAATGACCATCTCCTACAAGAGAGGATCTGACCATCGCCCCTTGACATTCAATGACATTCCCATCACTCAATCTCCCACAATCAACATCCTGGGGGTTGCCATTGATCAGAAACTGAACTGGACCAGCCATATTAATACTGTGGCTACCAGGGCAGGTCAAAGGCGAGTAACTCACCTCCTGACCCCCCCAAAGCCTGTCCACCAATCACGAGTTCCACATTCTCCCAACTCCCCGTGGGAGCGAGTCCCCCATTCTCCCCAAGTCAGGAGTGTGATGGAATACTCTCCACTTGCCTGGATGAGTGCAGCTCCAACAACACTCGAAGCTCAACACCATCCAGGACAAAGCAGCGTTTGATTGCTCCCCCTTCCACAAACATTCAAACTCTCCATCATTGACGCACAGTGGCAGCCGTGTGTACCATCTACAAGATGCACTGCAGGAACTCACCAAGGTTCCTTAGACAGCACCTTCCAAACCCACGCCCACTACCATCTTGAAGGACAAGAGCAGCAGATACCTGGGAACCCCACCACCTGGAGGTTCCCCTCCAAGTCACCACCCTGACTTGGAAATATATCGGCCGTTCCTTCACTGTCACTGGGGCAACATCCCGGAACTCCCTCCCTAACAGCACAGTGGGTGTACCTACACCTCAGGGACTGCAACGGTTCAAGAAGGCAGCTCACCCACCACCTTCTGAAGGGCAGCTAGGGATGGGTAATAAATGCTGGGCTTCACCAGCGACGCCCACATCCCGTAATTGAATAAAAACAAATATTTTCTTCCCTAAAGGGCATGAATGGACCAGATGGATTTTTCCAGCAATCCTGCAGTTTGATAATCATTGTTAACTAGATTAGATTTTTAATTGCAGATTTATTTAATTAATTGAATTTGAATTCCACCCGAAATGCTGTGATTTGCGCTCACATCTCCGCAACCCAAGCGTCCAGTCAGAGAGTAACCGCTTGATTGCACTGCTGAGAAATTTGTTGAAAATAATTGCACTGTGATTTTACTGTGCTGTGTTAACCCTGCCCAACAACTGTTACACTGAATTATAGACTGGTGGCACTCAGCCTGAGGCCATTCAGCCCATCGCCATCGTGCTAGCTCCCCACCATCTCCCAACTCCAACAGCACAGTGGGTATACCTACATCTCCAGGGGCTCTCCACCACCTTGCCCTAGGGATGGGCAATCAGTACAGACCTTAACCAGAGACGCCCACATCCCAGAAACAACATTTAATAAACATCTCTCTGTTGCCTCTTCAGATAATTCATAGAATCTGTACAGTGTAGAAGGAGGCCATTTGGCCCCTCAAGTCTTTACCGACCCTCTGAAAGAGCACCACCCAGGTCCATTCCTACCCGCCCTGTCCATCCCCACCGAACCTGTACATCCCTGGACACTGAGGGCAATTTATCAAAGGCCAATCCACATAACCTGCATATCATTTGCATTGCAATAATAATCTTTATTATTGTCACAAGTTGGCTCACATTAACGCCGCAGTGAAGTTACTGTGAAAAGCCCCTAGTCGCCACATTCCGGCGCATGTTCGGGTACAGTGGGAGAATTCAGAATGTCCAAATTGCCTAACAGCACGTCTTTCAGGACTGTGGGAGGAAACCGGAGCACCCGGAGGAAACCCACGCCGACACGGGGAGAACGTGCAGACTCCACACAGACAGTAACCCAGCGGGGAATCGAACGCGGGACCCAGGCGCTGTGTTGCAACAGTGCTAACCACTGTGCTACCAAGCTGCCATTCTCCAACTTTCTTTGAAAGTCATGGTTGGAGCTGATCCACCCTGGCCTCCACACACCCCCTCTCTGTCTCACTCTCTAACCACCCTGGCCTCCACACACCCACTCTCTGTCTCACTCTCTAACCATATTCTTCAATTCCTTCCTCTCTCGTATTTATCCAGCTTCCCCCTAATCGACACTCTTCACCTCAAAAATTCCCTGTGGGAGTGAGCCCCACATTCTCCCCACTCCCTGTGGGAGTGAGTCCCACATTCTCCCCACTCTCCGTGGGAGCGAGTCCCACATTCTCCCCACTCCCTCTGGGAGCAAGTTCCACTTTCTCCCCAATCCCTGTGGGAGCGAGTTCCACATTCTCCCCACTCCCTGTGGGAGCGAGTCCCACATTCTCTCCACTCCCTGTGGGAGCGAGTCCCACATTCTCCCCACTCCCTGTGGGAGCAAGTTCCACATTCTCCCCACTCCCTGTGGGAGCGAGTTCCACATTCTCCCAACTCCCTGTGGGAGCGAGTTCCACATTCTCCCCACTCCCTGTGTGAGCGAGTTCCACATTCTCCCCACTCCCCCGTGGGAGCGAGTTCCACATTCTCCCCACTCCCTGTGGGAGCGAGTCCCACATCCTCCCCACTCCCTGTGGGAGCAAGTTCCACATTCTCCCAACTCCCTTTGGGAGCGAGTTCCACATTCTCCCCACTCCCTGTGGGAGCGAGTTCCACATCCTCCCCACTCCCTGTGGGAGCGAGTCCCACATTCTCCCCCACTCCCTGTGGGAGCAAGTTCCACATTCTCCCCACTCCCTGTGGGAGCGAGTTCCACATTCTCCCAACTCCCTGTGGGAGCGAGTTCCACATTCTCCCCACTCCCTGTGTGAGCGAGTTCCACATTCTCCCCACTCCCCCGTGGGAGCGAGTTCCACATTCTCCCCACTCCCTGTGGGAGCGAGTCCCACATCCTCCCCACTCCCTGTGGGAGCGAGTTCCACATTCTCCCAACTCCCTGTGGGAGCGAGTTCCACATTCTCCCCACTCCCTGTGGGAGCGAGTCCCACATCCCCCCCACTCCCCGTGGGAGCGAGTTCCATATTCTCCCCACTCCCTGTGGGAGCGAGTCCCACATTCTCCCCACTCCCTGTGGGAGCGAGTTCCACATTCTCCCCCACTCCCTGTGGGAGCGAGTTCCACATTCTCCCCACTCCCTGTGGGAGCGAGTTCCACATTCTCCCCACTCCCTGTGGGAGCGAGTTCCACATTCTCCCCACTCTGTGTGGGAGCGAGTTCCACATTCTCCCCACTCCCTGTGGGAGCGAGTTCCACATTCTCCCCACTCCCTGTGGGAGTGAGTCCCACATTCTCCCCACTCCGTGGGAGCGAGTCCCACATTCTCCCCACTCCCTGTGGGAGCGAGTTCCACATTCTCCCCACTCCCCTGTGGGAGCGAGTCCCACGTTCTCCCCACTCCCTGTGGGAGCGAGTCCCACATTCTCCCCACTCCCTGTGGGAGTGAGTTCCACATTCTCCCCACTCCCCTGTGGGAGCGAGTCCCACGTTCTCCCCACTCCCTGTGGGAGCGAGTTCCACATTCTCCCCATTCCCTGTGGGAGCGAGTCCCACATTCTCCCCACTCCCTGTGGGAGCAAGTCCCACATTCTCCCCATTCCCTGTAGGAGCAAGTCCCACATTCTCCCCACTCCCTGTGGGAGCGAGTTCTACATTCTCCCCATTCCCTGTGGGAGCGAGTCCACATTCTCCCCACTCCCCGTGGGAGCGAGTTCCACATTCTCCCCACTCCCCTGTGGGAGCGAGTCCCACATTCTCCCCACTCCCCCGTGGGAGTGAGTCCCACATTCTCCCCACTCCCTGTGGGAGCGAGTCCCACATTCTCCCCACTCCCCCGTGGGAGTGAGTCCCACATTCTCCCCACTCCCTGTGGGAGCGAGTCCCACATTCTCCCCACTTTTTCAGTGAATTGAGTTTCCAATGAATTCCCCATTGGAATTATTAATGACCATCTTGTATTGATGACTGCAATTTCTAGACCGGGATTCACCGAGCTCGCGCTGGGTCGTAGAATCGCCGGCCGGCACAAGAATCCCGCCCCACCGATTCGACCTGGCGGTCGGGGGGGCTGCTGAAAGCGGCCCCGGGGCAATTTTCCTCGCTCGACGGGCTGAGCACACGCCGAGTCCCACCGCCGAGGTTTACAGACGGTCCTACCCGCTGGGACCTCGGCGTTCTGGCTGCGAGGGCTGTCCTGGTTGGGGGAGGGGGGTGAGGGCCTCCACGGCGACCGGGCCCGCGATCGGGGGTTACTGGTCGGTGGGCGCGCTCATTCTGGGGAGAGGGAGGGCTATGTTCCTCCGTGCCAGGCCACTGTAAGGCTCCGCCATGTTGCCCGGGGGCCAGCGTGGTGACGGCCGTGGCACATGCGCGGCCTCACTCCCTGTAGGGCCGGGTTTTGGTGCCGGAGAAGCGCACAGCACTCCGACGCCAATCTAGCCCCCGAGGAAGGGGAGGATGACTGGGCCTGTAGGCCCGTTGGCGCCGCCGTCTCTCGCGCTGGCATCAACACTTGACCGGGATTTCGGAGAATCCTGGCCCAAGTATCCCAGTTAAGTACAAACATCTTTTCTGTGTCTACCCGATTGAACCCATTTCTATTCGAAACATCTCGAACAGGTCAGACTCTCAGTCTTTGCAGTTCGAACGAAAGGAACCGTGGCCAGTTCAATCTTTGCTGATTATATTCCCTGCCGGCAATGTTTAGTTCTGGTGAAGTATGACAGACCCCGAGTCTCTCACACACACCTCGGAAATTGGCCAATTATAACCAACTTTGCATTCACCCCAGGATTTACAACTCCCTCTCTGTCAAATCGGGGCCATTAATTAGAGAACATGTTCCCAGGACAGATACAAATGAAATTCCCTCCCCCTGTGTCAAATCCCCCGACGGGATCTTGCTGTGTGGTCCAATCCTGACAGCAGACAGCAAATTGTCAGGAAGGGAAGGAAAAGGACAGAATTACATTTCTGTGTCGCCTCTCTCACTGCAGCAGGTCCTCAAATTGCCTCTCACTCAGGGAAATACTTCAGAACCGAGATTGCTGTCATGTCGGAACCAGCCTCATCAATTAGTGCACAGCAAGACTCCAAACACGGCCATGTGATATTGACCAGATCCTCGGCTTTCGTCATGTTTGCTGAGGGATAAATATTTGTCAGAACACTGAGAAGGTCAAAGAACAAAGAACAAAGAAATTTACAGCACAGGAACAGGCCCTTCGACCCTCCCAGCCTGCGCCGATCCAGACCCTTTATCTAAACCTGTTGCCTATTTTCCAAGGATCTACTTCCCTCTGTTCCCCGCCCGTTCATATATCTGTCCAGATGCATCTTAAATGATGCTATCGTGCCCGCCTCTACCACCTCCGCTGGTAAAGCGTTCCAGGCACCCACCACCCACTGCGTAAAAAACTTTCCACGCACATCTCCCTTAAACTTTCCCCCTCTCACCTTGAAATCGTGACCCCTTGTAACTGACACCACCACTCTTGGAAAAAGCTTGTTGCTATCCACCCTGTCCATACCTCTCATAATTTTGTAGACCTCAATCAGGTCCCCCCTCAATCTCCGTCTTTCCAATGAAAACAATCCTAACCTACTCAACCTTTCTTCATAGCTAGCACCCTCCATACCAGGCAACATCCTGGTGAACCTCCTCTGCACCCTCTCTAAAGCATCCACATCCTTCTGGTAATGTGGCGACCAGAACTGCACGCAGTATTCCAAATGTGGCCGAACCAAAGTCCTATACAACTGTAAGATGACCTGCCAACTCTTGTACTCAATACCCCGTCCGATGAAGGCAAGCATGCTGTATGCCTTCTTGACCACTCTATCCACCTGCGTTGCCACCTTCAGGGTACAATGGACCTGAACTCCCAGATATCTCTGCACATCAATTTTCCCCAAGACCCTTCCATTGACCATATAGTCTGCTCTTGAATTTGATCTTCCAAAATGCATCACCTCGCATTTGCCTGGATTGAACTCCATCTGCCATTTCTCTGCCCAACTCTCCAATCTATCTATATTTTGCTGTATTCTCTGACAGTCCTCCTCACTATCTGCAACTCCACCAATCTTAGTATCATCTGCAAACTTGCTAATCAGACCACTTATACCTTCGTCCAGATCATTTATGTATATCACAAACAGCAGTGGTCCGAGCACGGATCCCTGTGGAACACCACTAGTCACCTTTCTCCATTTTGAGACACTCCCTTCCATCACTACTCTGTCTCCTGTTGCCCAGCCAGTTCTTTATCCATCTAGCTAGTACACCCTGAACCCCATACGACTTCACTTTTTCCATCAACCTGCCATGGGAAAATTTATCAAAGGCCTTACTAAAGTCCATGTATACGACATCTACAGCCCTTCACTCATCAATTAACCTTGTAAGACATGACCTTCCCTGCACAAAACCATGCAGCCTATCACTGATAAGTCTATTTTCTTCCAAATGTGAATAGATCCTATCCCTCAGAATCTTCACCAACAGTATGCCTACCACTGACATCAAGCTCACAGGTCTATAATTCCCTGGATTATCCCTGCTACCCTTCTTAAACAAAGGGACAACATTAGCAATTCTCCAGTCCTCCGGGACATCACCCGTGTTCAAGCATGCTGCAAAGATATCTGTTAAGGCCCCAGCTATTTCGACCCTCGCTTCCCTCAGTAACCTGGGATAGACCCCATCCGGTCCTGGGGACTTGTCCACCTTAATGTCTTTCAGAATACCCAAAACTTCCCCCTTCCGTATGACAACTTGACCGAGAGTATTTAAATATCCATCCCTAGCCTCAACATCCGTCTTATCCCTCTCCTTTGTGAATACCGATGCAAAGTACTCATTAAGAATCTCACCCATTTCCTCTGAGTCCATGCATAAATTCCCTCTTTTGTCTTTAAGTGGGCCAATCCTTTCTTTAGTTACCCTCTTGCTCCTTACATACGAATAAAAGGCTTTGGGATTTTCCTTAACCCTGTTAGCCAAAGATATTTCATGACCCCTTTTAACCCTCTTTATTGCGCATTTGAGATTCGTCCTACTTTCCCGATATTCCTCCAAATTTCTGCCACCTGCCATCTTTCAATCGCTTTGCAAACACAGACATGTTACCAAAGATTTACATCTTACAATCATCAGAATTAATAAAAGAATAGCTCACTATAAATAATCACAAAAATTTAAGGGTGCTGATTGGTTGGCAAGTCGGCGTTGATTGGTCGAAATGTTGCAGGGAACAGGAAACTATATGCTGCCCGAGTTTCTGGGAAATTCAATAAGTCACAAGAGGGTTGAACACTACGTTTGAATTTGCAGAGAATGGGTCCCTATGTACGAATTTTTGTCGCTTCCAACCAGTATGATTGAGCCACTTTACGAGATCAACTGATCTTAGTTTGGTTGTTAGCGGTGTTCAGCAAGTGCTGCCCAATCACAAAATGACTTGTGCTTCCTCAAAATAGTGGGACTTTTCACACCCCCCAATATGGACACCTGGGGCCTCAGTTAATGTCCCAGCTGAAAGTCAACACGTCGAAGATTACAGCTCACCCTCAGTACTGACCCTCTGACAGTGCAGCACTCCCTCAGTACTGACCCTCTGACAGTGCGGCACTCCCTCAGTACTGACCCTCTGACAGTGCGGCGCTCCCTCAGTACTGACCCTCTGACAGTGCAGCACTCCCTCAGTACTGACCCTCTGACAGTGCGGCACTCCCTCAGTACTGACCCTCTGACAGTGCAGCATCCCTCAGTACTGACCCTCTGACAGTGCGGCACTCCCTCAGTACTGACCCTCTGACAGTGCAGCACTCCCTCAGTACTGACCCTCTGACAGTGCGGCACTCCCTCAGTACTGACCCTCTGACAGTGCAGCACTCCCTCAGTACTGACCATCTGACAGTGCGGCGCTCCCTCAGTACTGACCCTCTGACAGTGCGGCACTCCCTCAGTACTGACCCTCTGACAGTGCAGCACTCCCTCAGTACTGACCCTCTGACAGTGCAGCGCTCCCTCAGTACTGACCCTCTGATAGTGCGGCACTCCCTCAGTACTGACCCTCTGACAGTGCAGCATCCCTCAGTACTGACCCTCTGACAGTGCGGCGCTCCCTCAGTACTGACCCTCTGACAGGGCAGCACTCCCTCAGTACTGACCCTCTGACAGTGCGGCGCTCCCTCAGTACTGACCCTCTGACAGTGCAGCATCCCTCAGTACTGACCCTCTGACAGTGCGGCACTCCCTCAGTACTGACCCTCTGACAGTGCAGCACTCCCTCAGTACTGACCCTCTGACAGTGCAGCACTCCCTCAGTACTGACCATCTGACAGTGCGGCGCTCCCTCAGTACTGACCCTCTGACAGTGCAGCGCTCCCTCAGTACTGACCCTCTGATAGTGCAGCACTCCCTCAGTACTGACCCTCTGACAGTGCGGCACTCCCTCAGTACTGACCCTCTGACAGTGCGGCGCTCCCTCAGTACTGACCCTCTGACAGTGCGGCACTCCCTCAGTACTGACCCTCTGACAGTGCGGCGCTCCCTCAGTACTGACCCTCTGACAGTGCGGCACTCCCTCAGTACTGACCCTCTGATAGTGCAGCACTCCCTCAGTACTGACCCTCTGACAGTGCGGCGCTCCCTCAGTACTGACCCTCTGACAGTGCGGCACTCCCTCAGTACTGACCCTCTGATAGTGCAGCACTCCCTCAGTACTGACCCTCTGATAGTGCCACACTCCCTCAGTACTGACCCTCTGACAGTGCGGCACTCCCTCAGTACTGACCCTCTGACAGTGCAGCACTCCCTCAGTACTGACCCTCTGACAGTGCAGCACTCCCTCAGTACTGACCCTCTGACAGGGCGGCACTCCCTCAGTACTGACCCTCTGACAGTGCGGCACTCCCTCAGTACTGACCCTCTGACAGTGCAGCACTCCCTCAGTACTGACCCTCTGACAGTGCAGCACTCCCTCAGTACTGACCCTCTGACAGTGCAGCATTCCCTCAGTACTGACCCTCTGACAGTGCAGCACTCCCTCAGTACTGACCCTCTGACAGTGCGGCACTCCCTCAGTACTGACCCTCTGACAGTGCGGCACTCCCTCAGTACTGACCCTCTGACAGTGCGGCACTCCCTCAGTACTGACCCTCTGACAGTGCAGCACTCCCTCAGTACTGACCCTCTGACAGGGCGGCACTCCCTCAGTACTGACCCTCTGACAGTGCGGCACTCCCTCAGTACTGACCCTCTGACAGTGCGGCACTCCCTCAGTACTGACCCTCTGACAGTGCAGCACTCCCTCAGTACTGACCCTCTGACAGTGTGGCACTCCCTCAGTACTGACCCTCTGACAGTGTGGCACTCCCTCAGTACTGACCCTCTGACAGTGCAGCACTCCCTCAGTACTGACCCTCTGACAGTGTGGCACTCCCTCAGTACTGACCCTCTGACAGAGCGGCACTCCCTCAGTACTGACCCTCTGACAGTGCGGCACTCCCTCAGTACTGACCCTCTGACAGTGCGGCACTCCCTCAGTGCTGACCCTCTGACAGTGCGGCATTCCCTCAGTACTGACCCTCTGACAGTGCGGCACTCCCTCAGTACTGACCCCTCTGACAGTGCAGCACTCCCTCAGTACTGACCCTCTGACAGTGCGGCACTCCCTCAGTACTGACCCTCTGACAGTGCAGCACTCCCTCAGTACTGACCCTCTGACAGTGCGGCACTCCCTCAGTACTGACCCTCTGACAGTGCAGCACTCCCTCAGTACTGACCATCTGACAGTGCGGCGCTCCCTCAGTACTGACCCTCTGACAGTGCAGCGCTCCCTCAGTACTGACCCTCTGATAGTGCAGCACTCCCTCAGTACTGACCCTCTGACAGTGCAGCACTCCCTCAGTACTGACCCTCTGACAGTGCGGCGCTCCCTCAGTACTGACCCTCTGACAGTGCAGCACTCCCTCAGTACTGACCCTCTGATAGTGCAGCACTCCCTCAGTACTGACCCTCTGACAGTGCGGCACTCCCTCAGTACTGACCCTCTGACAGTGCGGCACCCCCTCAGTACTGACCCTCTGACAGTGCAGCGCTCCCTCAGTACTGACCCTCTGACAGTGCGGCACTCCCTCAGTACTGACCCTCTGATAGTGCAGCACTCCCTCAGTACTGACCCTCTGATAGTGCCACACTCCCTCAGTACTGACCCTCTGACAGTGCGGCACTCCCTCAGTACTGACCCTCTGACAGTGCAGCACTCCCTCAGTTCTGACCCTCTGACAGTGCGGCACTCCCTCAGTACTGACCCTCTGACAGTGCAGCACTCCCTCAGTACTGACACTCTGACAGGGCGGCACTCCCTCAGTACTGACCCTCTGACAGTGCAGCACTCCCTCAGTACTGACCCTCTGACAGTGCGGCACTCCCTCAGTACTGACCCTCTGACAGTGCAGCACTCCCTCAGTACTGACCCTCTGACAGGGCGGCACTCCCTCAGTACTGACCCTCTGACAGTGCGGCACTCCCTCAGTACTGACCCTCTGACAGTGCAGCACTCCCTCAGTACTGACCCTCTGACAGTGCAGCACTCCCTCAGTACTGACCCTCTGACAGTGCAGCATTCCCTCAGTGCTGACCCTCTGACAGTGCAGCACTCCCTCAGTACTGACCCTCTGAAAGTGCGGCACTCCCTCAGTACTGACCCTCTGACAGTGCAGCACTCCCTCAGTACTGACCCACTGACAGTGCGGCACTCCCTCAGTACTGACCCTCTGACAGTGCAGCACTCCCTCAGTACTGACCCTCTGACAGGGCGGCACTCCCTCAGTACTGACCCTCTGACAGTGCGGCACTCCCTCAGTACTGACCCTCTGACAGTGCAGCACTCCCTCAGTACTGACCCTCTGACAGTGCAGCACTCCCTCAGTACTGACCCTCTGACAGTGTGGCACTCCCTCAGTACTGACCCTCTGACAGTGTGGCACTCCCTCAGTACTGACCCTCTGACAGTGCGGCACTCCCTCAGTACTGACCCTCTGACAGGGCGGCACTCCCTCAGTACTGACCCTCTGACAGTGCGGCACTCCCTCAGTACTGACCCTCTGACAGTGCAGCACTCCCTCAGTACTGACCCTCTGACAGTGCAGCACTCCCTCAGTACTGACCCTCTGACAGTGCGGCACTCCCTCAGTACTGACCCTCTGACAGTGCAGCACTCCCTCAGTACTGACCCTCTGACAGTCCGGCACTCCCTCAGTACTGACCCTCTGACAGTGCAGCACTCCCTCAGTACTGACCCTCTGACAGTGCGGCACTCCCTCAGTACTGACCCTCTGACAGTGCGGCACTCCCTCAGTACTGACCCACTGACAGTGCGGCACTCCCTCAGTTCTGGAGAAGGAGGCCAATCGGCCCATTGAGTCTGCACTGGCCCTTGGAAAGAGCCCCCTACTTAACCCCTGACCCCCACCCTATCACCGTAACCCAGTGACCCCACCCAATCTTTTCAGTCGTTGAGGGACAGTTTAGCATGGCCAACCCACCTAACCTGCACATCTTTGGAGGAAACCGGAGCACCCGGAGGAATCCCACGCAGACACGGGGAGAACGTGCAGACTCCACACAGACAGTGACCCAGCCGGGAATCGAACCTGGGACCCTGGAGCTGTGAAGCAACTGTGCTAACCACTGTGCTACCGTGCTGCCCTGCAATACTCAGTAGAGAAAATGCGTGAAGAGATCAGTTCAGTCCATAAGAGGGTCGTTTCAGAGTTTGGTAACAGCGGGGAAGAAGCTGTTTTTGAGTCTGTTCGTGCGTGTTCTCAGACTTCTGTATCTCCTGCCCAATGGAAGAAGTTGGAAGAGTGAGTAAGCCGGGTGGGAGGGGTCTTTGATTAGCTTTCCCCAGGCAGCGGGAGGTGTAGATGGAGTCAATGGATGGGAGGCGGGTTCGTGTGATGGACTGGGCGGTATTCACGACTCTCTGAAGTTCCTTGCGGTCCTGGGCCGAGCAGTTGCCATGCCAGGCTGTGATGCAGCCCGATAGGATGCTGTCTATGGTGCATCTGCAAAGGTTTGTAAGGGTTAATGTGGACATGCCAAATTTCCTTAGTTTCCTGAGGGAGTATAGGCGCTGTTGTGCTTTCTTGGTGATAGCGTCGACCGAGGTCGTAGGGGATTGGGGGGGGGGGGGTCAGCAACAAGGATGTCGTGTTGGGGGGGGGGGGGGTGTCAGCAACAAGGATGTCGTGTTGGGGGGGGGGTCATGTGGTGCTTTAAGGCACCCCCTTCCCAATGCAGTAATCCCTCTTCCCAGTGCTAACCCCCTCAATCAGGCAGTGAGTGTCTGAACAGGGTTCCCGTGAGCAAGCGCACTCTGGTTAAAGGTTAGCGTTTTGAGTGTCCTGTGTACACAGTGCCTTCACTGGGTGAATAGCAGTGGCAGAGGAATCTAATCCCCTCGGAGAGTGTTCATTGCGCCGGGGCTGGAGGTCTGACCACCCCCCCCACCCAAATAAATGACCCCCCCAGTCCTGCCAACAAACCCACCCTGTGGGAGAGCTTTCAATTTTACCCATGACGCTGGGTGTTAATCCACTCCCTTCCTGAGAAGCTGTCAGCCCTGGATAAGTATTTTTGAGAAAATGATGCGGTGATTGAGTCTGTGGGAAAGTGAAAGGATTTTGCAGTGAATCTGTCGGATAGAATTGAAGAATAAATGTGTAGGTTGTGGTGACAGCAGTGACTGAGATTAAACAGCGGACCCAGCGTGTACTGGCGTCAGTCACAGGTCACATTTACAATGTCTGAAGGTCACCAACGGCTCGGAGCAAATCATTCTCAACTTTAATTTGCTGCTTCTGGCTGTTCCCAGGCCTGCGATCTGGAGCAGCCTGAGGACTGGCTGACCAGACCGGACAAACACTGTAACGCTGCCGGAGCACCATCTGGAATTTACCCCGGGGGAGGGGGACGTTATTAAACCAACACCACCACCAACCATTCTCATTCTTAAACCCAGTGTCCATCTGTGCTCCCATCAATATAACCATTGTCATGTTGTTCACCCTGGGGTAACACGGACTGCAACATGATGCAGATAAACGATAAAGCCCATCACCAAACGTAGGCGTTGGTTCAATAAGATTTATTGGACTTCAGTAACGAAGCACACAGCTGCCTGTGGGTTGACTCTCTACTACTCTCGGTAAACTAACTCTAACTATCTAGACCAGGCTAGCTCTGATCCACGTGTAGAAGGTGTTGATCAGTATATACACCCCGACTGTCACTACAGTTGTCACCAGTGGAAAGAGGCGGAGTCCTGATGCCTCGTGTGGTTTATAGTTGGAAGCCCCCCTCTGGTGTTCTGTCTGGTGATTGGTTGTGTTCTGTTCTGTATGTTGATTGGCTCACCTGGGTGTCTGTCACTGCCTGCTTTTACCTCATGCTGTGCATGGGTGCATGTTATGACATCCCCCCTTTTTAAAAAAAAATTGTCGTTTGCTTAGAGCATATACGACATGTTTACAGAAGTAACTATTTACAGCAATTGGTGAGTGAATGGATATGTACAAAGGTGTCTCGCGTGCAGGAACATAACAATATATATACACAAAGGAACTGTTTATAAGTCCAGTCGTTGATTCTTGTCAGATTCTTGTTGACTACCTGAGAGGTGGCAATGGGGATGATGGCATCTTGACAAGTTGGCACGCAGCCAGACTGGTGGCTTCATGGAGCGAGGTGTCCAGATAAGGCATAACGACATCTGGGAATGTGAGATTCGGTGGTGGGCAGGCAAGTTTGTGTAGTGCCCTTCTGTTGCGCCTGAAAATGGATCCATCAGCCATGCGAACCACGAACGCCCTGGGAGCAGCCTGTCGAACAACAACAGCAGGAGCTGACCAGCCTCCACCAGGCAACTTGATGCAAACAGCATCTTCCGGAGAGAGCACGGGCAGATCAGTAGCATGAGCATCGTACATCAGCTTTTACCGGGTTCTGATTTGCTGCATCTTTTGCAGCAGTGGGAGGTGATCCAGGCCAGGTACATGATTGGCCGGAACAGTCGTCCACAGGTTACGATTCATAAGGAGCTGTGCCGGAGACATTCCGTTGGACAGAGGGGTTGCCCTGTACACCAGAAGAGCGAGGTTAAAGTCCGAAGCTGAGTCCGCAGAATCCACGTTGAGGATGGGTGTGTGTGTTGGTGAATGCGAGGAGGCCATGCCATATATGGTGATGATGCCCACTCGATGTGGGGACTCCGGGAAGTCGGCCTCTGGATCCGTGACGGGATCAGGTTCCAAATCCAGCAGCCCGTGCTGCACACTTTGAACGCGTCTGCGTTGGAACTGGGATCGCCGGCTCCCCATCGGAGGTGCAGACCTGCACAAAGCCACATAATGGCCAGGCTTCCTGCAGCTGAGACATCGTCTGCCTCTTGCAGAGCATTGCCCCTTTAAATGGGCAGTGCCACAGTTGGGGTACATTATCACATCGACGTCGTGATGCTCCGTGCGTCGTCTCACATGCGCAGTGCGATCAGCCGCCACTCACACCTGCGCAGTGTGTCCTTCGGCCGCTTTGTTCTCCCGACCGTGGTGTGCATGCGTGGGACCCCTGGATCAGCATGGGAAATGGCCGCCTTCAGCGATGTTCAGGCGCTGCATTCGGCCGGTGGCCTGTACACTCAGCCTCGTGGGAGGCAAGTTGGTCCGGCTCTGCCGATTTAAGGCGGGAGTAGCGACTTTTCGCCTGTTCATGGACTTTGCACGTCTCAATAGCTACTGGCAGGGTCATATTGTTAACTTTTAGGAGCTGCTCCCGCAGGGCGTCGGAATGGCTGCCAAACACGATCCCTGATGAGAGAGTCAGCGGTGTCCCCGTGGTTGCAGGATTGCACTAGAATGCGAAGGTGAGTGAGAAAAGACTGGAAAGGCTCATCCTTACCCAGAAGGCATTGCTGGAAGACATAACGCTCGAAGCTTTCATTCGTCCCGACCTTGCAGTGACTGTCGAATTTGGCTAAGACGGTCTGGAACTTGGTCTTGTCCTCACCGTTGGTAAAAGTGAGTGAATTGAAGATTTGGGTGGCCTGATTGCCCGCCGTCGACAGCAGCCGTCGCGGTGTTTCTGGCATCGGACGCCCTTGTGAGGCCCAAGGCCTCAAGGTACAGACTGAATTTCTGCTTGAAGACCCACCAGATGGCACCAAGGTTTCCAGAGATCTGGAGCTGTGGAGGTGCCTGGATCTTTTCCAGGCCGCTGGAAGGCAGTTGCTGGTCGTCAATGAATTCTTGAAGATAAATTACTTAAAAGGAGTATCCACTCCTGGTATCATGTCGTGTTGTTCACCCTGGGGTAACACGGACTGCAACACGATGCAGATAAACGATAAAGCCCATCACCAAACATAGGCGTTGGTTCAATAAGATTTATTGAACTTCAGTAACGAAGCACACAGCTGCCTGTGGGTTGACTCTCTACTACTCTCGGTAAACTAACTCTAACTATCTAGACCAGGCTAGCTCTGATCCACGTGTAGAAGGTGTTGATGTGACCGTCAATTCACACGAAACAGAGAGTGGATGTAAACTGTGGCTTCAATCGACGAGAACAGTGCCTGCCTGCGACTGATCTGCTACTGAGAGCCGCCTACAGGGCTGCTGCTCTTTATACCTTCCCTCAAGGGGCGGAGCCAGGGGCGGAGCCCACAAAGGCACCAACATGATACATCCTATGTTCTATCGTACAATGGTCCATAGGTGGAGCCCACATGTGCAACAGCGTGATACAGAGTAATACATGGTGAATCGTTAATACAATACGTTCACCACATTCACCCCCTGTTAAAAATTGAAGTCCGGCGGGGGTGAAGGGTTCACAGGTTCAGTCTGTCCGGCGCCCTGATTGTGCGCTGTGATCGCTGAAGCTCTGGTATCGCCGCTGGCCCGGGTGTCGAACTCATCCGTGTGGGCCTGGGTGATGAAGTCGCCTGTGCGAGCACAGACTTGGACTCCGGGAACGTCTCTTCTGGAGCTTCATTCCTGTGGGTTGGTGAAGGGGGAATGACAGGCGGGAGGGAGTGCAGGTGCAATGTAGGGGCGGGGGCGCTGGTCAGCGTAGGTTAGGCATGGTAAGATGGGGTGGCAGTGGTAGTGGAACCTGCGGGTGCCAGGTCCCGGAGGGAGACTGTATCCTGTTGGCCGTCCGGGTGTTCAATGTATGCGTACTGGGAGTTGGAGTGTAGGAGCTGCACTCTCCCGACCAGGGGGTCGGATTTATGGCTCCTGACGTGTTTGCGGAGCAGGACGGGCCCTGGTGTCTTCAGCCAGGTCGGAAGCGAGGCCCCTGAGGTGAATTTCCTGGGGAAAACAAATAGGCGGTCATGAGGGGTCTCGTTTGTGGCCGTGCAAAATAGGGACCGAATAGAGTGGAGTCCGTCAGGGAGGACCTCCTGCCAGTGGGAGACCGGGAGATTCCTAGACCGTAGGGCCAGGAGTACGGTCTTCCAGACCATCGCGGTGTCCCTCTCCACCTGCCCGTTTCCCCGGGGATTATAACTGGTAGTCTTGCTCGAGGCGATGCGTTTGCTGAGCAGGTACCGACGCAGTTCGTCGCTCATGAACGATGAGCCCCGGTCACTGTGGACGTACGTAGGGAAACCAAACAGGGTGAAGACACTATGTAGGGCTTTAATGACGGTGGTCGCAGTTATGTCGGGGCAGGGGATTGCAAAGGGGAAGCGGGAGAACTCGCCGATGATGTTGAGGAAATATGTGTTGCAGTTGTTGGAGGGGAGGAGCCCTTTGAAATTGATACTGAGGCGCTCAAAGGGCCGGGATGCCTTTACCAGGTGGGCCTTATCCGGTCGATAGAAGTGCGGCTTGCGCTCCGCGCAGATTTGGCAGTCCCTGGACATGGCTCTGACCTCCTCTGTGGAGTAGGGCAGGTTGCGGGCCTTGATGTAGTAGAGGAGCTGCGTGACCCCCCGGGTGGCATAGGTCATTGTGGATAGCCCGTGGTCGGTCATCTTGCACGCTGGCGCACGTGCCGCGGGACAGGGCATCTGGGGGCTCGTTGAGCTTCCCAGGGCGATATACTATATCATAATTATAGCTGGAGAGTTCGATCCTCCACCTCAAGATCTTATCATTCTTGATCTTGCCCCACAGCGTATTATCAAACATGAAGGCTACCGGCCATTGGTGGGTAACGAGGGTAAACCTCCTACCAGCGAGGTAGTGCCTCCAGTGCCGCACAGCTTCCACGATGGCTTGGGCTTCTTTTTCGACTGAGGAGTGTCGAAGTTCGGAGGCGTTGAGGGTTCGTGAAAAAACTGCACAGGCCTGCCCGCCCGGTTAAGGGTGGCGGCGAGAGTGATCTCTGACGCGTCGCTCTCCACCTGGAAGGGGACGGACCCATCTACCGCGCGCATCGCGGCTTTGGCAATATCTGCCTTGATACAGCTGAAGGCCTGGCGGGCCTCGGCCGCCAGTGGGAAGATGGTGGCCATGATTAGTGGGCGGGGCTTTGTCCCCAAAGTTGGGGACCCACTGGGCGTAATATGAAAAGAACCCGAGGCACTTTTTCAGGGCCATGTGGCAGTGGGGAAGGGGGAATTGCAGGAGGGGGCGCATACGGTCGGGGTTGGGTCTGAGCACTCCGTTCTCCATGACATAGCCGAGGATGGCTAGTCTGGTTGTTCAGAAAACTCATTTCTCCTTGTTGTAAGTGAGGTTAAGGGTTCGGGCAGTTTGGAGAATTATGGAGGTTGGCATCGTGGTCCTGCTGGTCATGGCCACAGATGGTGACGTTATCCAAGTACGGAAATGTGGCCTGCAGCCCGTACTGGTCCACCATTCGGCCTATCGTTCTTTGGAACACCGAAACCCCGTTCGTGACGCCAAAGGGGACCCGGAGGAAGTGGAAGAGGCGGCCGTCTGCCTCAAAAGCCGTGTCGTGGCGGTCCTCCAGGCGGATTGGGAGCTGGTGGTATGCGGACTTCAGATCCACCGTGGAGAACACCCGGTAGTGTGCGATCTGATTAACCATGTCTGCGATCCGGGAAAGGGAGTACGCATCGAGGTGTGTGTACCGGTTTATCGTCTGGCTGCAGTCTACAAAGGGCTGGTTTAGGGGCTGGTTTAGCTCACTGAGCTAAATCGCTGGCTTTTAAAGCAGACCAAGCATGCCAGCAGAAGGTTCGATTCCCGTACCAGCCTCCCTGGACAGGAGGCGGAATGTGGCGACTAGGGGCTTTTCACAGTAACTTCACTGAAGCCTACTCGTGACAATAAGCGATTTTCATTTTCATTTTTTTCAGTACAACCACCCAGTTCTTTGCCCCGGTCCTGACGACCACCACCTGTGCTCTCCAGGGGCTATTACTGGCCTCGATGATTCCCTCCCGCAAGAGTCGCTGGACCTCGGACCGGATAAAAGTCCTATCCCGGATGCTGTACCGCCTGCTTCTGGTGGCGACTGGTTTGCAGTCGGCCCTGAGGTTTACGAAGAGAGGGGGAGGGTCGACCTTCAGGGTCACGAGGCTACATACGGTGAGTGGGGGTAGGGGCCCGCCAAACTTCAGGGTGAGGCAACTGAGGTTACATTGGAAATCCAGTCCCAATATGAGAGGAGCGCAGAGGTCGGGGAGAACATATCATTTAAAATCGGCGTACTCGGTGCCGTGTATTGATAGGGTTGTGGTAGTGCACCCCCCCCCCCCCCCCCCCGGACCTGCACCGAGCGCGACCCAGAAGCGAGGGAGATGGTTTGGTGCGCAGAGAAGATGGGGAGCAAGCAGCACCTTACCGTGTCTGGGTGAATGAAGCTCTCTGTGCTCCCGGAGTCAAACAGGCAAGGCGTCTCACATCCATTCATCCGGACGGTCATCATGGAGCTCCGGAGGTGTTTGGGTCGCAACTGGTCAAGGGTGACCACGCAGACAGCTAAACCTGTGGAAAGAAAGGCGAACCGCGGGGGGAAACCAGGGAGGGGGGGGGGGGGGGGGGGGGGGGGGGGGGGGGGGTTGGGAGCCGGAAGGAAGGCACAGGATTCCAAAACGAGCATGACATCTCCAGGAGCGGGGAACGAGGAAAATAAAGACGGAAGACGGGAGGAGCGGCAGAAGCGGAGGTGAGCGCGAGACGGCAGCGAGATCCGTCCGGGAGAAGCAGGCGACAAAAACACAAAACACAGCCAAGTATCGCACACTGTAATTATCTCCCCGACACCCAAATGTATATTTACCTCCCCAATCTCCCCCCCCTCTCTCTCTCAGAGAGAGCGGAGAGACTGTGGAACTCTCTCTCAGACAGAGCGGACAGACTGTGGAACTCTCTCTCCGAGAGCGGAGAGACTGTGGAACTCTCTCTCAGAGAGAGCGGAGAGACTGTGGAACTCTCTCTCAGAGAGAGCGGAGAGACTGTGGAACTCCCTCTCAGAGAGAGCGGACAGACTGTGGAACTCTCTCTCAGAGAGAGCGGACAGGCTGTGGAACTCTCTCTCAGAGAGAGCGGAGAGACTGTGGATCTCTCTCTCAGAGAGAGCGGAGAGACTGTGGAACTCTCTCTCAGAGAGCGGAGAGACTGTGGCACTCTCTCTCTGAGAGAGCGGAGAGACTGTGGAACTCTCTCTCAGAGAGCGGAGAGACTGTGGAACTCTCTCTCAGAGAGAACGGACAGACTGTGGAACTCTCTCTCAGAATAGCTCGGAGGGGCAGGACATGGGGCCTGGGTTGGCATGGAGACCGCACGACGTGCGCGCCTGGGTCAGTGCACACGGTCCCTCCTATCGCCTCCGGTTTCAGATTCACCAACCGGTGGGGTAACTGGCCAGGGACACAGGTACCACATCCCACCCCCACACCTCCAGCGCCCCATAGCCTGAAACCCCCTCTCTGTGATTCCTCCCTGTCGCACTGTGGGGTTAGGGCCCTGGCTTGGTAGTGACAGCGGCTCTGGCCAATGGGATGGAGGATGACGACTGCTCGCTCGGCAATGATCTCCGTGATCCGCATCGTTTGAC